>NW_026695030.1:0-46200 GCF_021218885.2 Marmota monax
CGCCCGGTTCCCATATAGTTTTGAAAGTCAAGGCCTAGAATTTTTCTCCAAACCCATGACCATAACCTCAGGATCATGTGATCACTATATCCTACTGTATTTCTTTTTTTTTTTTTTAAAGAGAGAGAGAGAGAGAGAGAGAGAGAAATTTTTAATATTTATTTTTTAGTTTTCGGCAGACACAACATCTTTGTATGTGGTGCTGAGGATCGAACCTGGGCTGCACGCATGCCAGGCGAGCGCGCTACCGCTTGAGCCACATCCCTAGCCCTCCTACTGTATTTCTGCAGTGAGTTCCAACCCAGTCTCTTCTCCTGGAGTAGGACATTTTCGTAAAATACAAACTTGGTCAAATGCCTACCATTGTAAATTCTCCATCCTCATCTAAACTTACACACACACACACACACACATGCACATACACAAATTGCTCCTGAGTTCTGGACACCAGTTAAAGTTTCATGTCTCTGCATTTGTTCATGATCTTTCCTAAGAATAAGACTCCATTTGGCCATGTAACACTGTTTCAATATTCTCCCCTCCAAGGATAATTTTATGATTACCTTTATTAAGATCTTATGCTTTTAAACAAGCACACTTATTTTCCAGGTGACTTCTACTGAAAAATTTACTTGAATATTTCGGAGAAATGAGTTACTAATGTCTTCAAAATCAGGGAAATTCCCACACCTGTTCATTCAGACCCTGGAATGGAAAACATCATGTGATCTGGTTCAATGGTATCTGGTTTCTATGGTTTTCAAATGAAAACTTGTGCATGGTGCTGCAACATTCACCCTTACATGTTCAATGTTCAGTTCCTTTGAGCAAGAGGTAGAACTGCCCTTCTACATTCTGATTATGTAACCTTGCACTTCACAGAGTATGTATCCCCATCTATAAAATAGAAAACATAGCATCAAACTCAAATTCTACTGAGAATTTTAAAAGTTACTTTTATATAAGGGCCTAATGCCATAAACATCATAGAATTGACTGCTGGGACCTGCACAGCAGGATCTTGAGTAGGGGTGTTGGGAGACTGAGAAAAACACAGAGACAAAGAAAACACAGAGACATTTTTAAGCAAAGCTGGGGCCAGATGGGACACTGCCTTCTGCTGGAGGAACGTTGACTCAGAACTATCCTTGCAAGTTTATTATATAGGGGCTTATAGTCAGTAAGTTTAACTATAGGGGCATTGTAAATTGTCCAAAGCTTGTGAGTTATTAAGAAGCTTCTTTGTGCACTAAAATGTTACTTTCCTACTGTTACAGTGTTAGGAACATGACTATTTTGCTGTACCCAGAAAACCCATTGTACCAGAACGTCTGATAACTATTAGCGTCAGATTTGGGATATCAAAGCTGTTCACATCCTCATTTCTTGGCAAGAAATGTTTCCCAGGCATGGCTTTGGCCTACACCTCAAGATCAGCCAATAACCAGAGCTCAAAAGCTCTCCACAATTGATGGTCAACATATACTTGTAGAAAAGGAGGACAGAGTGGGAAGGGAAATGGAGTGCTAAAAAGGCACAATGGTGTTTAGCCAGTGATAGCCTTTAACAAAATCTCAATCTTAGCTCTTGTTTAGAACAAAAATATGTATTTACAGAATAATAATCACTAATCATTGTCATTTGCAGCAATACAGATAGAACTGTAGTACATTATGTTAAGTGAAATACACTAGACACAGAAAGACAAACACTGAAAGTTTTCACTCATATGTGTAAGGTAAAAAATTGAATTCACAGAAATGGAGAACAGAATAGAAGCTGGGTGAGGAGGTGTGTGTCTGTAATTCCAGCTACTTAGGAGGTTGAGGCAGGAGGATATCAAGTTCCAGGACAACCTCAGGAATTTAGTGAGACCCTACCTCAAAATTAAAACTGAAGCTGAGCAAGGTGGCACATACCTGTAATCCCAGAGACTCGAGAGGCTGAGACAGGAGGATCATGAGTTCAAAGTCAGCCTCAGAAACTGCAAGGTGCTAAGCAACTCAGTGAGACCCTGTCTCTAAATAAAATACAAAATAGGGTTGGGGATGTGACTCAGTGGTTGAGTGCCCCTGAGTTCAATCCCTACTACCAAAGGGGGGAAGAAACACAACCAAAAAACTATACGGTACTACTTTTCACACTTACTAGAAACACTAGAATGAAAAAATCAGAAAATAACAAGTATTGGTGAGGATGTAAAGAAATTGGGACTTTCATTTTATATATATATATATATACTTTTAAAGAAGTACAAGATAGGTGTTTGAGGATCTGCAAAACAAAGTAATAATAAATCTATAAGGAGAGGAAAATGCTGATCACCCTGACCTGGTCATTATACGTTAAACCCTCATGAATATGTACAATTATTATGTGTCAATTTAAGCCTCCTATTTTTATTGGTAATGGCTACTTTCAGCAAAATAAGTTTCCTTGAAGAAATTATGTAGATTTCTCATCACTGTAATTATCCACATTAGTATTAGTTTCCATGCAGACATAAACAGAAGCAGTGTTTAATTTTATTCAAATTTTTCATCACCAGTGAGACTTCCAAAACAACCTGACCTAAAATTTGTAGTTCTTAGAAGGAGAGGGAATTCAGGAGTGCCTGAAACATAATTACATTAGTGTAGCCTCAAAGTTTTCAAGCCCACTCACGTTCTTACTATTATTTTCTTCTTGATGTTTGTAACAGACCAACCCCAAAGCATTATTATTTCCATTTTAAAACTGAGAAAACTCCAGATAACTGAGGTATCCAAGGTGCAGTGTGAAACCTAGAGTTGAAGTGTTCTAATATTGAGTCTTATTTGCACACTGTTCAGTGCTATTGTAGGCAATGAAATGTTCAGCTTGAAAACTTGACCTTCAGTCATTGAAACGAGGGTATGAACATATGCATCAGAGCTTCTAATAAAGAATAAAACATATTTTCATATTGTAGAACTAATTATATTCTATTCTTCCACCTTGCCTGGTGCAACAACACAGATTTGTCAGTTGTATGTCAGGCACTGGGAAAAAATCAGTTCTGGAAGTACGATATCACCATAAACCAAATGGGACTGAATTGCACAATTTATTTTACCCATCCCATGAGTCCCTGATTTCTTATTATTTAAGCAGAAGTTAATGATATTATCCTCTTTTCCATCTATCCTTAGAATATGACCAGGAAGGACTAGGAATCTTTAGTGTATATAATATAAATTATGCATTTAAAGAAGAAAAATATTTAAAATATCGTTTATTTAATGAATATTTATATTGTGAAAAAGTTGACAACATATGAAAAAACTGAAAGATAGTGAAATATAGCTACTCCTGATGTTTACAAAAGGGAAAATATACCAGGTGTGGTGGCTCACACCTGTAATCCCAGCAGCTTGGGAGGCTGAGGCAGGAGGATTGCGAGTTCAAAGCCAGTCTCAGCAAGTTAGCAAGGCTGTAAGCAACCTAGTGTCTCAAAATAATAAAAAAAAAGGGCTGGGGATGTTGCTCAGTGGTTAAGCACCCTTGAATTCAATCCCTAGCACCAAAAAAAGGGAAAATATGTGATTTTTACATTTTTTTGTTTTGCATTTTTTTTGGCCTAAGAGTATAGCATTTAACTTTTTGAATCAAATTGCTTCCTATTAAGAAAGAACAAAGAATATATTCCATTCTATATAATCTCTGGAAAAAAAACATTTTCTATTTGCAACAATCCTAGTGATTAAAAGTGCTGCATAATCACTGACCATGTCTACCCAGGTATATTAGCTTCATATTAAATTTATTTTAAATAAATATTTAGACTATGAAGAGAGTTTATATTAGTCTGTACAAATTTTTCTGTTAAATTTTCCTTTTATGATGTGTAAGTCCATGCAAGTCTCTACTGTAAGCCATTGATGCCCCAAAGTGGATATCATATTCTATAAATACTGTCATAATCAATTGGAATACAGTGTCATATAGGGGTAATAAAGCCTTTGGAGAATTTGGCTACAGGAAAATGGTGTTTAACAAAGACAAAGAAAAGTTTTTTTTTTTCTTTTCATTTCTGAGAGTCTACATAAAAGAATATCAAGAGCATGGCATCTGGAACAAGGCAGAAATCATTTCCTGTCTCAGTGGCAGCATGTTCTTATCCTGTGGTTAGAGTAGTTGCTTCACAGAATCTGTCTGCTCTTCTCAAGTTTGAAATAACAATATCTATTTCACTCAAATATTTGAAGATTAACTGAGCTATGAATGATTGTACAAATCTTAACAATCAACACAATTTACCTCTTTTGTCTTCGTCACTTGGTTGCAAGTGATGTGGTAAGCATGACTATTTCTCTGTAAATTTTAAAAATGTAAAGAAAAGAATTAAGGAAATATCAAATGAATCTTTACTAATTTATCTATTTTTAATGTTTAGATCCAACATACATGATCAAAGAACTAGAGCTGAATTGGAATGTTAGACCAATAAATGTTTTTTTTTTTAACCTTTTAATTCAGTTGTATCTCAAGTGACACTAGACCTTATAGAAAATGCTGAGAAATCAAATTGCCCCCAAGAACCATGCAGAAGAACATTATTTTAATTCGTAACTGAAATTTCCAGCTCAATGAGAACTAAATGAAGCATACCTCGTTCAACATCAGAATATAAACAATATCTAAGCTGGGCCTGGTGGTGCATGCCTGTAATCCCAGCATGCTTGGGAGGGTGAGGCAGAAGGATTGTGAGTTCAAAACCAGCCTCAGGAACTGAGCAAGGCACTTAGCAACTCAAAGAGACCCTATCTCTAAATGAAATATAAAAAAAGGGTGGGGGATTTGGCTCAGTGGTTAAGCACCCCTGGGTTCAATCCTCAGTACCCCCCAAAAATACATATGTGTGTGTGTAAACAATACCCTAAAATAAAATTAAATATATATCAAAGGAAATAAAAGCATACCAAAGAGATATCTGTATTTTCATGTTTATTTTGGCACTATTCATAATAGCTACCAAATGGAATCAACCTAGGTGCCATCAATACATGAATGGATAAGGAATGTGGCATATGTACACAATGGAATATTATTCTGCCCTCAAGAAGAATAAAATATAATTAGCAGCAAAATTGATGGAACTAAAGGATGTTATATTAAGTGAAGTAAGCTAGACACAGATGAATATCACCTTGTCTCTCATATGTAGAAGCTAAAAAGTTGACATTGATGTAGAATAGTGATTACTAGAGGTTGGAAAGGCTGTGTTTGATCAATGCATGGATGTGTTAAAATATCACACCTATTAATATGTATAATTCACATATGTTAATCTAAAATAAAATATATTTTCAAATAAATATAGTACTTGCTAATATTCAAAAACACATTTATAGGCAGTGGCCTGGGGCGTTAGGAAACTTAAGCTATTATAATCTAAAAAGTGATCACTATTACTTTCTCATTTTCAGATACTTCCTGACAATGTTGAATAAAGAGAAATAAGCACATTTTATGAATATCATAAATAACACAATATTTCCCAATATTTATGTACCACCAAAATATGAGACTTAAAATCACCTACTAAGGGCAATTGTGATCTGAATATTTGTGGATAAAACATATCCATTCCATAGTATCAGAGAGACACAATGTAACTTGACTTCTTTCAATCCTAATATCAATCCCTAACCAGAGAAAATAAAGGATTAGAACAATTAATATAATGAAGACAGCCATAACTCATTATTAGCTCTTAGGAGCTGGTCCCCATTACACATGGAAGTTGAAGAGTTCCTTATGATGAGAGAATCCCTACATTAGGAGCAGCAGTAACAGAAGTCATTTCTCAATAAAAATCTGGAGAATCAGGGCTAATTCTAATACAATTAACAAGTTTGATACATGCAGGTCAGGGTCAGAACAGTATTGTGAGCATGGAACAGGGCAGGAGAGCAGAGCAAATATCTAAACACAAAAGAAAAAAGTACTAATCCTTACAAAAATACTACCTCACTTACAATTTAAGTGAGGTCCCTTGTGGGTTCTAACTTGCAAATTTAAAAAAAAATTACCCAATGGGATCCTTATTAGAATAAGTTATATTTTATATATGTATGTCAAAATACACTCTACTCTCATGTATCTCTAAAAAGAACAAAAAAATAAAACAAACAAAAAAACCAACAATCATTCAGAACACTTAATCTTCGATCTTTTGTTATGTGAGTAGTTGACAACTGTATGTGATTTTTTTCATTGTAGTAAAAACACTTAACATGAGTTCTAAAGTATTGTAAACTACAGGCATAATGTTTTGCAGCAGATGCATCTTTTTAAAAAATATATATTTTTAGTTATAGATGAACACAATACCTTTGTTTTATTTATTTATTTATTTATTTACTTGTTTATTTTTTTTGTGGATTGACCCCAGTGCCTCACACAATCTAGGCAAGCACTCTACCACTGAGCCATAACCCCAATCCAGCATATTCATATTGTATAGATGAATCTTCATACTCCTTGAACAGTAGAACTCCCATTTTCCACTCCTCCCACCCCTGATAGCTACCTTTCTCTATGAGATTGACTACTTTTTACACCTCATATAAGTAAAATCATGTAGTATTTGCCCTTCTATGACTGGCTTATTTAACATAGCTTAATGTCCTCCAAATTCATCTATACAGTCACATATGGCAGGATTTCCTGCTAAACAATATTCCATTGTATTTATATGTCATGTTTTCTTTATTAATTAATATACTGATATTTAAGTTGTTTCCATATTATCACCATTGTGAATAATGCTGCAATGAACATGGTAGTGCAATATCTCTTCAAGATTCTGAACACAATTCTATTGGATATATATACCAACAATTGGGACTGCTAAATCATTTGATAATTTTATTTTTAACTTTGAGAAACCACCATACTATTCTCCATATAGTTGCACCACTTTACTTCCTGTCCAAGAGTATATAAAGGTTCCAATTTCTCTACAGTCTATTTCACCAACACATTTTAAATATGTGTGAGTGTTGTATATCACACACACACACACACACACACACACACACACACACCTTCCTAACAAGTGTGAGGCAACATCTGTGATTTAAATTCCTGTGATGATTAGTGATGCTAAGCATTTTTCCATACACTGACTGGACACTGGTATATCCTCTTTAGATAAGTAAAAATTCAAGTCTTTTGCCTATTTTAAAGACAGGTTCTTTGATTATTTCACTATTGAGTTGTGGGAGTTTCCTTGTATATTTTTGATATTCATACCTTTATCACACATATGCTTTACACATATTTTCTCCCAGTTTACAGGTTATATTTTCTCCTCTGTTGATTGTTTGCCTTTCTGGGCAGAATCTTTTCAATTTGATGCAGTTCAACTTGCCTATTTTTTGCTTTGTTGCTTATGTTTTTGAGATCATATCCAAGAAATAATTGCCATGCCCAATTTTCTTCTAGAAGTTTTACAGTTCCAAGTCTTACATTTATTATTTCTTTTATTTTTTTGTGTGTGGTTCTGGGGATTGAACCCAGGGCCTTCTGCATGCGAGACAAGCGCCCTACCAACTGAGCTATATCCTCAGCCCTCCAGGTCTTACATTTACATCTTTAATCTATTTTGAGTTGATTTTTATGTATGTATGTATGTATGTATGTATGTATAAAGGTCTGATTTTCTTCTTTCAGGTGTAGCTGTTCTGTTAACATCACGTTTTTTAAAAACAGTTCTTCCGGGCTAGGGTTGTGGCTCAGCTGTAGAGTGCTTGCCTGGCATGTGCAAGGTGCTGGGTTCGATCCTCAGCACTACATAAAAATAAATAAGTAAATAAAATAAAGATATTTAAAAACAAACAAACAACAACAAAAAACAATTCTTCCCCTGTTGTGTATCACTGGCATCTTTGTCAAAGGTCACTAGTACATTATCTACCAGACTTTCTTTCTGGAGTTTGGCAGAAGTAACTAACTTATAAAAGCCACTCAAGTCTACTATATATTATATACTTTCTTTCTTTTTTTTAAGGAGAGAGAGAGAGAGAGAGAGAGAGAGAGAGAGAGAGAGAGAAAATCTTTTTTTTTTTTTTTGAAGATGGACACAACACAATGCCTTTTATTTTTCTATGTGGTGCTAAGAATCAAACCTGGGTCCCACCCATGCTAGGCGAGCGCTCTACCGCTGAGCCACAATCCCAGCCCATATTGTATACTTTCAATATGTCCTTCATTTTCCTTTTTCTAAAAGCAAAATCCATTATTGTCAATTGCCATAGTTTTCATAATACAATACATATTACCAGTACTAGTATTTAGTGTATCTACATTCAGTGATTTAAAGTTACTACACCATTATTATTGGGACTCTGAGAGAGAAAAAAACTATAATGGAAACAGGAAAAAAAATCTAAGGTTTCTTTTTTTCTTTCTTTTTTTAGAAAGACAAGACAGACATTCTTAAAATTAAATGGCAACTCAGGCAATAATAGAAGAAAAGTTGAAAGGCTATATAAATGTATAAGCTACTTTTATAAGCTTTTATGAACTACTTTTTGAAGTTTAATCCCATCTCAGAATAATCTTTAGGATTTATTGATTCCAAAAACTATTCATATTTTCCACTACCTACTAACAATTTCAACAGAAATAATACAAATGAGATTTCGGTGACTAGCTAGAAAAGAAAAAATGATAGCATAAAAGGAAAGAAAAAATTATATTTTCTCTTCCAGACATACAACTTAAGAGTCTAAAGTTAAAAAATTAAGGTGAGTTTTACATAATGAATTGATTTCTTTCCCAGGGGTAGGTTACTTTTTAAAATAATAGCTATGACATTCATGACAAACAATGAACTAAGTATAATATTAACATCATTTTAAGTCATCACCCAAGTTAATATTTATAGCACCTCATATTAATATTTTTCGGATGTCTGAATCACTCTTTATATGCAAGTTTTTACAGTTTAGAAGGGGTGGAATCAAGCTTTAAAATGAGTATTTTTCATCACCTCCTAAGTAAGGGAATAAGGATGCTTATAATAATAATTTTGTATCTATGTACCTTAAATTAGAAGCAGTATATTAAGAATATAGATCATGAATTATCTTAATTCCAGGGGCTGCTACTATATAATGATTATTTATAATGTTTTACCAACTGATAGAATATTCAATATTATAACTGAACTTAACATAAAAGAACTTCCATTTATAGACATATGAAGTCACAATGTGAATGTATGCTTACTTCTCAAATATAGGGACAGATTTTTACCTTTTCAAAATAAAGGTTTACAAAATGACAGCATGCTGTTTAAAAGATCTTATAGGTTGTTTTCATGAGGCAAAGACCTTGGGAATATGTTTCATTTAACTGTTCTTTAACATAATGTGTCCCTTCTGACTCATTTTTTTAGATAATAATCAACATCAGCAATATGTCTTTCTAATCTGAAGTGAAATTTATGTTCTGCAAGATGACAATGGCAGAAGATGTTAGCAAGATTTGCATTTATTTTGTTTACCTATTTTTAAAGTAAAGCAATCATCAATATTTTTAATATTATTTAGACTAAGGTTTTTATTTATTTACTCCTGGGTAAAAAGAGGAAGAAATTAACCAAGTTCATAAAATTCTGTTACCTAATGAAATTATAGTTCAATAATGCACTCTAATGTACCAAAGATTTACAGATAAAAGGGGTTGCAAACACTTAAGCATATGAGATAAATTAACTAAAATAAATATAGTTGCAACCTCAATATCTATTATACTGAAAACATTTCAAATATTTCTGAGAATGTTTAGTCAATCTTATTGGAGGAAAAACATTACTCACAAAAGCATTTCCATGCTATGGCCACAAAACAGGCAATATCCAATACAGCTCACTTTATAACAAAGTTATAGGAAAGTAGATATGCATGTTGGCTACTCAGCATTGCTTTTACAAAGCTATTTCTATGACCCACTGTTGATCTGATTATAATAAATTTTACACCAGAAGTAATCTTACACAGTGCTTTTTATTAGACCCTGTCAACAGTTATTCTCCATATAGACAGGTCTTGATTGAGTGCTTTTCTCCTGGTAGTGGTAAGGAGTAAAGCAGAAATAAACTTAGTCAAGCCTTTCAATAGTGATTGTCCTTCAATTCCCCTCATTTAAATCATGCCAATCACCTAGTGGTGGGGGGGATCAAGCTTCCAAATTATCACAATAGCAAAGTTATAGAAAAATCTGTCACAATTCACTATATTCCACCATGAATTTGTTGCATTTCTTAAACTATCTGAGCGTTGATATGTTCCTTAATTTATAAGCATTATAATAAAATAAACCTGAAAAATTCTCTATATAAAAATGGTTCTTAGAATTTCTCAGTTCATATATATATATATTGGAGTTGTAGATGGATACAATATCTTTATTTTATTTATTTATCTTTATGTGGTGCTGAGGATCAAACTCAGGGCCTCACACATGCTAGGTAAGTGCTCTGCCACTGAGCCGCAACCCCAGCTCCCACAGATTTCTTAAATGCTATTTTCAATCAAGGATTCAAGAAATGTTTAATATCTGTCAAGTTTTCCTAAACACATTTGTCTTCACAATAGATTTAATTTCAAGCAATAGCTATTAGACTTTCACAGGTCAAGTGGAACAACCTTGGCAAAACATCAAGTAAAGAGAATATTATCTGTATTTACTTTAAGAAAATAATATAAACTAATGTTTTAATATTAAATTATATTTATATTATAAGGTAAAAAATAAATTAGTATTTATGGAATTCAGATCATCAGTATATGAATAGAAAAATGTAATGGACCAGGACAAAAAGAAAGTCTGCTTCATTACTAAATTTTGAGCAAAAGTTAAAGTAATGAAAGATGTAAGATAATTAAGAAACCTGGTGATTAAGTTGAACTCAAAACAGTCTTGATATCAGAAAACAATAAGAAACAGAAGAAATCACTGGACATTAGTAAAAAAAAATCTGAACTGAAAAAAAAAATACCCAAGTTTTCAGACTGAAATAGATCTATGGAGTAAATTAATGATTTCAAGAGATTAAAAACAGGACCCATATACCAAGACACATACTGATAACATTTTAAATTCTCAAGAATTAAGATTGGTGCTGGAGTTGTGGCTCAGTGGTAGAGCGCTCACCTCGCATGTATGGGGCCCTGGGTTCAATCATCAGCACCACATAAAAATAAATAAATGAAATAGAGGTACTCTGTCCAACTACAACTAAAAAATAAATATTAAAAAAAAGAATTAAGACTTCATTTTTTTTTTCTCAGAGCAGAAAAGCAAGGTACCCACAAAGGAATAGGAATCACATGTGCATCTAAACTTTACTAGAAAATGCTAGATAATGTCAACAGTAAAATGGCTGATCAAAATTGTTTTATATCAAAAATAACAGATTATCAATTCTGTCAAATAAAACAAATATGCAAAGTAGTCATATTTTTAATATTCCATAAAATGTTCTCTTTTTTTTTTATTGGTTGTTCAAAACATTACAAATCAAATCTTCCATACATTTGATTCAAGTGGGTTATGAACTCCCATTTTTTACCCCAAATACAAGTTGCAGAATCACATCGGTTACACATCCACATTTTTACGTAATACCATATTAATGACTGTTGTATTCTGCTACCTTTCCTATCCCCTACTATCCCCCCTCCCCTTCCCTCTCATCTTCCCTCTCTACCCCATCTGCTGTTGTTTAATTCTCTCCCTTGTTTTTTTTCCCCTTTCCCCTCACAAACTCTGATATGTAATTTTGTGTAACAATGAGGGTCTCCTTCCATTTCCATAGTTTCCCTTCTCTCTCCCTTTCTCTCCCCCCACTCGTCTCTGTTTAATGTTAATCTTTTCCTCATGCTCTTCTTCCCTGTTCTGATCTTAGTTGCTCTCTTTATATCAAAGAAGACATTTGGCATTTGTTTTTTAAGGATTGGCTAGCTTCACTTAGCATAATCTGCTCTAATGCCATCCATTTCCCTGCAAAATCCATGATTTTGTCATTTTTTAGTGCTGCGTAATACTCCATTGTGTATAAATGCCACAGTTTTTTAATCCATTCATCTATTGAAGGGCATCTAGGTTGATTCCAAAGTCTAGCTATTGTGAATTGTGCTGCTATGATCATTGATGTGGCAGTATCCCTATAGTATGCTCTTTTAAGGTCCTCAGGGAATAGACCGAGACGGGCGATAGCTGGGTCAAATGGTGGTTCCATTCCCAGCTTTCCTAGGAATCTCCATATTGCTTTCCATATTGGCCGCACCAATTTGCAGTTCCACCAGCAATGTACAAGTGTACCCTTTTCCCCATATCCTCGCCAGCACTTATTGTTGCTTGACTTCATAATGGCTGCCAATCTTACTGGAGTGAGATGGTATCTTAGGGTGGTTTTGATTTGCATTTCTCTGACTGCTAGAGATGGTGAGCATTTTTTCATGTACTTATTGATTGATTGTATGTCCTCCTCTGAGAAGTGTCTGTTCAGGTCCTTGGCCCATTTGTTGATAGGATTGTTTGTTATCTTATTGTTTAATTTTTTGAGTTCTTTGTATATTCTGGATATTAGGGCTCTATCTGAAGTGTGAGGAGTAAAAATTTGTTCCCAGGATGTAGGTTCCCTATTTACCTCTCTTATTGTTTCTCTTGCTGAGAAAAAACTTTTTAGTTTAAGTAAGTCCCATTAGTTTATTCTTGTATTTAACTCTTGGGCTATGGGCGTCCTATTAAGGAATTTGGAGCCCGACCCCACAATGTGTAGATCGGAGCCAACTTTTTCTTCTATCAGGTGCAGAGTCTCTGATTTGATATCTAGCTCCTTGATCCATTTTGAATTAACTTTTGTGCATGGCGAGAGAAAGGGGTTCAGTTTCATTTTGTTGCATATGGATTTCCAGTTTTCCCAGCACCATTTGTTGAAGATGCTATCCTTTCTCCATTGCATGCTTTTAGCGCCTTTATCAAATATAAGAAAGTTGTAATTTTGTGGATTGGTCTCTGTGTCCTCTATTCTGTACCATTGATCCACCTGCCTGTTTTGGTACCAGTACCATGCTGTTTTTGTTACTATTGCTCTGTAGTACAGTTTGAAATCTGGTATCGCTAAACCTCCCGATTCACACTTCCTGCTTAGAATTGCTTTTGCTGTTCTGGGTATTTTGTTTTTCCATATGAATTTCATGATAGCTTTATCTATTTCTACCAGAAATGCCGTTGGGATTTTGATTGGCATTGCCTTGAACCTGTAGAGAACTTTGGGTAATATCGCCATTTTGATGATGTTGGTTCTGCCTATCCATGAACAGGGTACATTTTTCCATCTTCTAAGATCTTCTTCTATCTCTCTCTTTAGGGTTCTGTAGTTTTCATTGTATAAATCTTTCACCTCTTTTGTTAGGTTGATTCCCAAGTATTTTATTTTTTTTGAGGATATTGTGAATGGGGTGGTTGTCCTCATTTCCATTTCAGAGGTTTTGTTGCTGATATACAGGAATGCCTTTGATTTATGCGTGTTGATTTTATATCCTGCCACTTTGCTGAATTCATTTATTAGTCCTAGTAGTTTCTTTGTAGACCCTTTTTGGTCTTCTAGGTATAGGATCATAACATCCGCAAATAGTGATATTTTAAGTTCTTCTTTTCCTATTTTTATGCCTTTAATTTCTTTTGTCTGTCTAATTGCTCTGGCTAGTATTTCAAGGACTAAATTAAATAGAAGTGGTGAGAGAGGGCATCCCTGTCTTGTTCCAGATTTTAGCGGGAATGCCTTCAGTTTTTCTCCATTTAGAATGATGCTCGCCTGAGGCTTAGCATATATAGCTTTTACAATGTTGAGGTAAGTTCCTGTTATCCCCAGTTTTTCTAGTGTTTTGAACATAAAAGGATGCTGTACTTTGTCGAATGCTTTTTCTGCATCTATCAAGACCATCATATGGTTCTTATCTTTAAGTCTATTGATGTGGTAAATAATATTTATTGATTTCCGTATATTGAACCAACCTTGCATCCCAGGGATGAATCCTACTTGATCATGGTGCACAATTTTTTTGATATGCTTTTGTATTCGATTCGCCAGGATTTTATTGAGAATTTTTGCATCTATGTTCATTAGAGATATTGGTCTGTAGTTTTCTTTCTTTGAAGTGTCTTTGTCTGGTTTCGGGATCAGGGTGATGTTGGCCTCATAGAATGAATTTGGAAGAGCTCCTTCTTTTTCTATTTCTTGAAATATCTTGAAAAGTATTGGTATTAATTCTTCTTTGAAGGTTTTGTAAAACTCCGCTGTATACCCATCTGGTCCAGGGCTTTTCTTGGTTGGTAGTCTTTTGATGGCTCCTTCTATTTCTTCCTTTGTTATTGGTCTGTTTAAATTGTGTGTGTCTTCCTGACTCAATCTGGGCAGCTCATATGACTTAAGAAATTTATCGATGTCTTCACTGTCTTCTATTTTATTAGAATATAGGGTTTCAAAATACTTTCTAATTATCTTCTGTATTTCTGTAGTGTCTGTTGTGATATTGCCTTTTTCATCCTGTATGTTAGTGATTTGAGTTTTCTCTCTTCTTCTCTTCGTTAGCATGGCTAAGGATCTGTTGATCTTATTTATTTTTTCAAAGAACCAACTTTTAGTTTTATCAATTTTTTCAATGGTTTTTTTTGTTTCAATTTTGTTGATTTCCGCTCTGATTTTAATTACTTCTTGTCTTCTGCTATATTTGCTGTTGTTTTGCTCTTCCTTTTCTAGGGTTTTGAGATGTAGTGTGAGTTCGTTTATTTGTTGGTTTTTTTCTTTTTTTGAGGAATGAACTCCAGGAAATGAATTTCCCTCTTAAAACTGCTTTCATTGTGTCCCATAGATTCCGGTATGTTGTGTCTGAATTGTCATTTATCTCTAAGAATTTTTTGATTTCCTCCTTTATGTCTTCTGTGACCCATTGATCATTCAGTAACATATTGTTTATTTTCCATGTGATGCAGGATTTTTCCTTCCTTCTTTTTTCATTGATTTCCAGTTTCATTCCATTATGATCAGATATGGTGCATGGTATTATCTCCACTCCTTTATATTTACTAAGAGTTGCCCTATGGCATAATATATGATCTATCTTTGAGTAAGATCCATGTGCTGCTGAGAAGAACGTGTATCCACTTGATGATGGTTGATATATTCTATATATGTCGGTTAAGTCTAGGTTATTGATAGTGTCATTGAGTTCTATAGTTTCTTTATTCAGCTTTTGTCTGGAGGATCTGTCTAATGGCGAGAGCGGTGTGTTGAAGTCACCCATAATTATTGTGTTGTGGTCAATTTGACTCTTGAACTTGAGGAGAGTTTGTTTTATGAACGTTGCTGCACCATTATTTGGTGCATATAAATTGATAATTGTTATGTCTTGTTGGTGGATAGTTCCTTTTAACAGGATATAGTGTCCTTCTTTATCCCTTTTGATTAAGTTAGGTTTGAAGTTGATTTTATTCGATATGAGTATGGCCACTCCTGCTTGCTTCCGAGGGCCATGTGAGTGGTATGATTTTTCCCAACCTTTCACCTTCAGCCTGTGTATGTCTTTTCCTATCATATGAGTCTCCTGAAGGCAGCATATTGTTGGATTTGTTTTTTTGATCCAGGTTACCAGCCTGTGTCTCTTGATTGGTGAGTTTAGTCCATTAACATTTAAGGTTACAATTGAAATATGATTTGTACTTCCAGTCATGTTTATTTATTTATTTATTTTAGTTTGGCTAGTTTTTACTTTTTGGTTGTTTTCCTCCCCCTTTACTGAGATACCTCCCACTGTTGGTTTTGGGCACTATTTTTCCATTCCTCTTCTTGTAGAATTTTGCCCAAAATGCTTTGCAGTGCTGGTTTTCTGGCTGTGAATTCTTTTAGCTTTTGTTTATCGTGAAAGATTTTAATTTCATTGTCAAATCTGAAGCTTAATTTTGCTGGATACAGTATTCTTGGTTGGAATCCATTAATTTTCAGCGTTTGAAATACATTGTTCCAGGATCTTCTCGCTTTCAAAGTCTGTGATGAAAAATCAGCCGTTAACCTAATTGGTTTACCTCTGAATGTAATCTGCCTCATTTCCCTCGTAGCTTTTAATATTCACTCCTTGTTCTGTATGTTGGCTATCTTCATAATTATATGTCTTGGAGTTGGCCTATTATAGTTTTGGATGTTTGGGGTCCTGTAGGCTTCCAGGATTTGGCAATCCATTCCATCTTTCATCTCTGGGAAGTTTTCTAGGATTATTTCATTCAATAGGTTGTCCATTCCTTTGGTTTGAACCACTGTGCCTTCTTCTATCCCAATGACTCTCAAATTTGGTTTTTTGATGAGATCCCATATCTCTTGGATAGATTGCTCATGAGATTTAAGCATCTTTTCAGTGTTGACTATATTCTTTTCAAGTTGATAAACTTTGTCTTCATTATCTGATATTCTGACTTCTACTTGATCTAGTCTATTTGTAATATTCTCGTTAGCGTTTTTAATCTGGTTTATGGTTTCTTGCATTTCTAAAATCACTGTTTGTTTTTTTTTAAGATCTCTATCTCCTGGTAAAGCTTGTTCTTTGCAGTTTGAATTTGTTTGTTTAGTTCGTTTTCAGAATATACTTTCAATTCTTGGACTTGCTGTCTCATGTCTTCTCTAAAATTCCGTTCCATCTGAGTTAGGTATGCCTTGATTTCTTTCCCTGTCCATGTTTCTGATGCTTCTAGGTCCTCCTGTAGATTTAAGTTGTCCTGCATTATCTGTACTCCTTTTTTCCCTGGTTTTTTCATGTTGTTCACGTTACTTTCCAGCTCTGTTTGACTGCTTTGTAACTGCTTTCTCCTATACATTTGTTTTGGCTTTGTTTATCTCTGTTGTCTCTCCTTTGTTGTGGGAGATTATGCCTATAGATGTTGGGCTTTATTGTACTTTAGAGCTGATTCATTCAATTTATAAAGGGCTTCCGGATTTTGTATGCATATAGTGATTTGTTTTTTGTTCTTAGGACTTTAAGTTAGGTGCTATGAAGGTATAAGGGTTAGTATGTCTTGGCTACTTTAGAAGATTGCTCTACTGAAGGCGGATACTAACCGTCAATTGGATCAGGGTGTTGGTAGTAGCTAGGTATTTAGGAGCACTATAGACGGCCTCGAAACATTCACCTGTTTGCATTTAGACAGTTACACGAAATGGAGGACGTAATGCTTGGGATGAAAGTTGGGGGGAAGGGGAAGGAAGGTGCTCTTGAAAAGAAAGAAGGAGGGGGAGTTAGATAGCATAGAGGAGAATGGAAAGAACAATAAAACTTGGAAGGGGAGAGAGAGAGAGGGAAAAAGGGAGAGAAAAAATAAAATAAAATAAGAAATAAAATTAGGTCTTAGAGATCCATTTTCTTCTCTTCCCGTAGGCAAAGCTGTGCCCTCCGGGCTGAGATTTGCCCTCAATGTGTCAACAGCAATCCCTGTAAGGCGGCTCCTGGGAGCCTCTCAATCCTGTTGGTCCAGAGCCGTTTCACTTCTACGGCCCCTCCTCCCCTTCCTCCTGCCAGCCAGACAGGTCCTGTTCACCGAAGGCGGTTCTCCAAGGATTTGGTTACACTTTCAGCCCCTCCGAGTGCTCTATTTCCCTAACGACTGAGCACTCTCTCTGTCATTCATCTAAGCCCCAGTGCTGTGGAGCTGTGTTCTGGGAGTCAATAGTTTAATTTTTCCGGACCCCTTTGGTGGGCACACCTTCGGAATCTGGCGGCTAAGACCATTGGTGTCGCCGCTGGTGGTAATGGGAGTTGGGGGTAGAGGATCCCCTCTGCTTCCCTCAGCCCCTACAATCACGACCACTCCGCTGGCGGTAGGAGGAGTTGGGGGTCTGGAGTGTCCTCTGTTTCCCTCCGCCCCTACTGTCACACCCTCTCAGTTGGCAGTTGGGGGAGTTGGGGGTGGGGAGTCTTCTCTGCTTCCCTCCGCCCCTACAGTCACGCCCACGTCACTGGCAGTAGGGGGAGTTGGGGGTCGAGAGTCCTTTGGCCCTTATGGTCACACCCACGGAGAGATTTTGAAGTTTCCCGGTTGTTTGTATCTGATGCGGGTGGGAGTCACACACCTGCTAAAGTAGGTTCCGCTGGGAAGGAATCTCTTTGGCCGAACTTTGGTGACTTCCCCTCTCTGCTATGGCGGGCCCCTGGCTCTTTGCTGGAGAGTCAGAAGGGAGGGGTGGAACTGGCTTGTCTCTAGTCTGACACAATCTCTGGTTTTAGTTCCCAGTTCACTATTTCATAAAGGCTTGGTTAGATTCCCTTCACGTTGTCTCAGGGGGGGAGCCGTTTGCTGGGTGGGCGGGGCTGTTCGCAGAGCCGGGCAGGCAGGGGGCCGTTAGCCCTGCGGGCGGGGCCGTTAGCAGAGCCGGGAGGGCGCAGGCCATCTGCCGGGCCAGGCGGGTACCCCTCTTGCTGCGCCGGGCCGCTGGGGCCACCAGCAGAGCCGGGAGGGCGGGGGGCCGTTAGCCGTGTGGGCGGGGCCGTTAGCAGAGCCGGGAGGGTGCAGGCAGTCTGCCAGGCCAGGCAGGGACCCTTCTCGCCACGCCGGCCGCCGGGGGCCGCTTGTAGAACCGGGCAGGCGGCGGACTCGTGGCTAAGAGCCGGGCGGGTGGGGTGGCCGATCGCAGAGCGAGCGGGGCCGCCAGGAGAGCCGGGATGGCGGGGGCCGTCTACCAGGCCGGGCAGGGACCCTTCTTGCCGTGCCGCGCCGGGCCGCCGGAGGCCGCTTGCAGAGCCGGTCGGGCGGTGGCTGCGGGATTGGACCTCTGCGCCCGCGTGGCCAGCCAAGATTCACTTGTCTGGGACAAACTGTCACCTCTAATAAACTTACTAATTCCTGGCAGATCTCCTTTCAGTGGAATTTTGCTAGAAGTTCCTCAGTAGGTAGAATGTAGCTGTTTTAATGGGTGTTTCTGCTCCGGTTAATGTGGAGATACTGAAAGTGCTGCTTCCTTGCCAGCCGCCATGTTGGATCCCCATGAAATGTTCTTAGCAAAATTATTTTGAAGAAATTAAGGAAATGGAAGATGGTATTTTAGAAGCAACCAACACTCACCCACTTCTCCATAAGACAGAATCTAAACAACTGAAAACCCACTCCATATGGAGGTGGGTGGCTATTGGATAATACTGAAGTTCAATAGTGGACAGAGATTTGCGGAAACCCAGAGACTCTAAGTACTAGAACAGAGGGTGAAACAGAGAACCCCAGCAACCTATCACAGGCCAGTGTGGGAGAGGACAGGGTGAATATCAGTGAGTGCCACTAGCACAGGAATCAGCACCTTGCAGAAATACAATCTAAACATACAATAGATTTAAGATCTGTGTAGCCGACTGGCTCTGGAGAAGTTTCCTGCATTTCCCAGAGTATTCACTCAGTGCTGTAACAGGGAGCCATTTTAAGAAGGTCTTACCTGAGCTTACTGCTCAGGGAGTCAAAGGTTCCTATATTTTCCCATCTTTGGGTTCCTGTGAAAACATTATTACGCTGGTTCATGGGGTTACTGCCTTTAGAGTCAGGTTTGCCTGAGGGAGAGACTATGACACAAACACAATGAGAATGTTATGCAGTGGGAAACTAGACAATTAAGAAAAGGTGAAAATGGTTCCACGTTAAAACTGTCAGTTCAGGGAGCTAGCTGTAGGAGTTTGAGGGGATAATCAGTAGTGTGTGATTTCACATAGGAGCTACATCTCAAAACACCAAAGTTAAGGGCTGTGGATTGTGTAGGGCCAGAACAGATAGTTTTGACTCCGTAGTCTCTTCCTGTACTTGGAGTGTGCAGCACAAAAAGTATGGGAATCCCTAACATGCTACAGCACCTTATGACACCTCTGTCCATGGAGTACATAGAACAAAGGGCACCAGAGAAAAAACGCCCCCAGACAATTGCAATATTCCACACTACTCTGGTGACAAGCTGGAT
This sequence comes from Marmota monax, assembly GCF_021218885.2. NCBI lineage: Eukaryota > Metazoa > Chordata > Mammalia > Rodentia > Sciuridae > Marmota > Marmota monax. Next base: position 20,018 of record NW_026695030.1, read on the forward strand.
TTCTGGTATTGGGCCCACTCTAGCAAAGCCTAAATAACTCCAGAGTAAATTATTGACTTGGGAACTCTAACTTCTACTCTAGCACGTTTAGGCCTGGTGGGCACCTGAGAGGTGTTCCATATAGCTCTGGACAAAAATCACTCCTGCTGGTCACCTGGTGAGCACAAAAAAGGAAGTGGGGCTGAATAACTCCCAGCTTTTGCTGTCTCCAACGGGTACATATTTTAAGAAGGCATCATTACTCTAGGTACTGTGTAACTGCACATATGGTGTGACACTATCGTGTACAACCAGAGAAATGAAAAGTTGTACTGCAATTGTGTACAATGAATCAAAATGCATTTATACCTAATTAAAATAAATAAATAAATTAATTAATTAATTTTTTAAAGAATAGTTAAAAAAAGAAGAAGGCATGAGAAGAAGCTTTATTTTTATTATTTCTTTAACTTTTTAGTTTATAGTATATTATTTTTGCTTGTTTCTATTTCTTTTGTTGGTGTTTATTGTTTCTATTTGGTTTTTAATTAATTTATTTACCTGGTCTGTTTTTTGTTGTTAATATTGTTGTTTTGTTTATTCCTTCTGTGTGGTGTTGGGGATCAAATCCAGTACTTTGACCACACAGGGTCCAGCTCAAAGAAACTTCACTTTACCCCAGCCATGACCTTGCTTTTCTCAAACCTTAGCAGATATTTAAAGAATAAGAAGATAAAATCCCCCAGCCATCATCCTGGTTCCATGTAGGCACAGTTGCATGACCTAAAACAATAATAGAGGATGGATTCAAGATCCCATTTTTACAAATACATAGACCATATTGACTAAAAAAAAAGAGCAAATAAACATTAAGGTTCAATTACATTATAAATCAAATGTAGTTAACAGACATCTACAGAATATCCCATCCAACATCTGCAGAATACACATTCTCTTTCTTTCTTTCTTTCTTGTTTGGAGAGCAGAGTATTGGGGATTGAACTCAGGGGCACTTAACCACTGAGCCACATCCCCAGCCCTATTTTGTATTTTATTTAGAGACAGGGTCTCACTGAGTTGCTTGGTGCCTTGCCATTGCTGAGGCTGCCTTTGAACTCCAGATCCTCCTGTCTCAGCCTCCCTAGCCACTGGGATTATAGGCATGTGCCACCATACCCGGCAGAATACACATTATTTTCATAATCATATGGATAATTTTCCGAAATAGATCACATATTAGACCATAAAGCAAGTCTTAATAATTACAGAAAATCTGAAATAATTTCTTACATTTCATTATATTATAATTTAGTGAAATTAGAAACCAACAAAAAATAAACTACAAAAAGTATAGAAACACATGGAGATTGAAAAATACAGTTTTGAACAAACATTGAATCATTGAAGTGTTCAGGAGAAATATAAAAATTCTCAGAATCAAAAATGAAAATGTAAACACAACATCCAAAACCTATGGTACAAACCAAAAGCAATACTAACAGGGAAGTTTATAGCTATGAATGCCTGTATTTAAAAAAAATTCAGATCTCTTATACATATCTTAATGATGCACTTCAAGGTCTTAGAAAAACAAAAACTAATAAAACCCCAAATGGAAGAAATAATAAAAACTGGGGTAGAAATAAATTAAATGTCTAAAACAATAATATAAATAATCAATAAAAGATAAATGACAAAACAAAATTGACAAACCCTTCACCAAACTAACCAAGAGATAGAGAGAAGACCCAAACAAATAATATTATAGATCAAAAAGGTTATATAACAAGAGATACCAAAGAAATTCATAAGATCACTAGGGAATATCTCTATCTATAGATGAGAGATAGATAGGTAGATGGATAAATGATAGATAGATGGTAAATAAATGATAAACACATATATGCTACCCTTTTCTTATCCTTTAATATGTATGTGTATGCTCACACCCACGTGTGTGTGTGTGTGTGTGTGTGTGCATAAGTTTCTCTGGAGAACCCTGACTTATACATTGTCTATTCTGATCACTTCTATGCCAATAACACTGTACCCATATTTTCTTTTTTTAAAATTTTTTAGTTGTTGATGGAGCTTTATTTTATTATTTTTATGTGGTATTGAGGATAGAACCCAGTGCCTCACACATGCTAGGCAAGTGCTCTACCACTGTATTACAACCCCAGATCCCATCTTTTCTTAGTATGATATTTACTACAGATATTTTGTTACTATGATATCCACTGGCATTTTTTCTTATAAAATGTAAGTTGTAAACAATATATGGACTTAAAGCTGGGAACAGAGGTGCATACCTGTAATCCCAGCAGCTCAGGAGGCTGAGGCAGGAGGATCATGAGTTCAAAGCCAGCCTCAGAAACTTAGTGAGACCCTAAGCAATTTAGTGACACCCTATCTCTAAATAAAATATGAAAAAGGGCTGGGAATGTGACTCAGTGGTTGAACACCCCTGTATTCAATTCCCAGAACCCCCCCAATATATATAAAGATTCACATTTTGTTCTTTGTACAAAATAGCACTCATACCATGGGTGAATGTAAGAATTACTTGTGGCATGTCCTAAAATTACAGATGCCAGGTTTCTACACCAAACCTGCTTAATCAGAGTTCCTCAACTGATTTTCATTCACAACCAAGAGTTAAAATTCCTGGATAGAAAGTAATTCAAAACAGAATATAGTCCATGACTACTACTTTGCTTTGTTTGTTTGGTTTTTTTTTTTTTTGGTGCTGGGGATTGAACCCAGGGCCTTATGCATGCAAGGCAAGTGCTCTGCCACTGAACTATACCCTCAGTCACAAAACTATTTCTCTTGGTAAAGAACTAGAGGCTAAGGAAGATCAACTGACATACACAAATGCATTAAGAAATAAAAATGAATGTGAGACTATTATTAATATTTCTAGAAGATTCATTTTAGTTTTTATATAAATTCCAGAAAAATGATGAGAAGTTTTCCTGTCTCCTCCTGTGTATAATTTATTATTTGATCTACTCTTCCAATACACTAATATAGTAGATTGTAATAATTGGAAAATAATCAAGTAGATACAATGCTATTATACAAGGTGATTTATGCCAGATTACTATAAAGCACAGGTGAAATTTCCTGGTGGGTTAGAGAACTTCATAAATGACTAAAATTTTATCCATGTAGTATGTTGATAAACGACATATAAATGACACCACATTATGACTACTAAATTTAATCAAAAGAAGGCTGATCACACTTTCCTACTGATAGAATTTTGGTAGATGTATTTGGGGAGCTGTCACAAATTATAGCTTATTTTCTAGTAGCTAACAAAAAAATTCTAGTATCACTTCATATTATGGACAAAAAATGCAAATTAATAAATAATATTAGTTATTAAACATTGCTGACTTAATCTTACTCCTTACGTTTTTTTTTTTAATCTGGATTCTTTTTTTAAAAATTTTTATTGTTGGTTGTTCAAAACATTACATAGTTCTTGATATATCATATTTCACACTTTGATTCAAGTGGGTTATGAACTCCCATTTTTACCCCGTATACAGATTGCAGAATCACATCAGTTACACATCCATTGATTTACATATTGCCATACTAGTGTCTGTTGTATTCTGCTGCCTTTCCTATCCTCTACTATCTCCCCTCCCCTCCCCTCCCCTCCCCTCTTCTCTCTCTACCCCCTCTACTGTCATTCATTTGTCCCCCTTGTATTATTTTTCCCTTTCCCCTCACTTCCTCTTGTATGTAATTTTATATAACCCTGAGGGTCTCCTTCCATTTCCATGCAATTTCCCTTCTCTCTCCCTTTCCCTCCCACCTCTCATCTCTGTTTAATGTTAATCTTCTTCTCATGCTCTTCGTCCCTACTCTGTTCTTAGTTACTCTCCTTATATCAAAGAAGACATTTGGCATTTGTTTTTTAGGGATTGGCTAGCTTCACTTAGCATAATCTGCTCTAATGCCATCCATTTCCCTGTAAATTCTATGATTTTGTCATTTTTTAATGCAGAGTAATACTCCATTGTGTATAAATGCCACATTTTTTTTATCCATTCGTCTATTGAAGGGCATCTAGGTTGGTTCCACAGTCTTGCTATTGTGAATTGTGCTGCTATGAACATCGATGTAGCAGTGTCCCTGTAGCATGCTCTTTTTAGGTCTTTAGGGAATAGACCGAGGAGGGGAATAGCTGGGTCAAATGGTGGTTCCATTCCCAGCGTTCCAAGAAATCTCCATACTGTTTTCCAAATTGGCTGCACCAATTTGCAGTCCCACCAGCAATGAACAAGTGTACCCTTTTCCCCACATCCTCGCCAGCACTTGTTGTTGTTTGACTTCCTAATGGCTGCCAATCTTACTGGAGTGAGATGGTATCTTAGGGTGGTTTTGATTTGCATTTCTCTGACTGCTAGAGATGGTGAGCATTTTTTCATATACTTGTTGATTGATTGTATGTCGTCCTCCAAGAAGTGTCTGTTCAGGTCCTTGGCCCATTTGTTGATTGGGTTATTTGTTATCTTATTGTCTAATTTTTTGAGTTCTTTGTATACTCTGGATATTAGGGCTCTATCTGAAGTGTGAGGAGTAAAGATTTGTTCCCAGGGTGTAGGCTCCCTATTTACCTCTCTTATTGTTTCTTTTGCTGAGAAAAAAATTTTAGTTTGAGTAAGTCCCATTTGTTGATTCTAGTTATTAACTTTTGTGCTATGGGTGTCCTATTGAGGAATTTGGAGCCCGACCCCACAGTATGTAGATCGTAGCCAACTTTTTCTTCTATCAGATGGCGTGTCTCTGATTTGATATCAAGTTCCTTCATCCATTTTGAGTTAACTTTTGTGCATGGCGAGAGAAAGGGATTCAGTTTCATTTTGTTGCATATGGATTTCCAGTTTTCCCAGCACCATTTGTTGAAGATGCTATCCTTCCTCCATTGCATGCTTTTAGCCCCTTTATCAAATATAAGATAGTTGTAGTTTTGTGGATTGGTTTCTGTGTCCTCTATTCTGTACCATTGGTCCATCCGCCTGTTTTGGTACCAGTACCATGCTGTTTTTGTTACTATTGCTCTGTAGTATAGTTTGAAGTCTGGTATTACTATACCACCTGATTCACACTTCCTGCTTAGCATTGTTTTTGTTATTCTGGGTCTTTTATTTTTCCATATGAATTTCATGATTGCTTTCTCTATTTCTACAAGAAATGCCGTTGAGATTTTGATTGGCATTGCATTAAACCTATAGAGAACTTTTGGTAATATCGCCATTTTGATGATGTTAGTTCTGCCTATCCATGAACAGGGTATATTTTTCCATCTTCGAAGATCTTCTTCTATTTCTCTCTTTAGGGCTCTGTAGATTTCATTGCATAAGTTTTTCACCTCTTTTGTTAGGTTGATTCCCAAGTATTTTTTTTTTTTTTTGAGGATATTGTGAATGGAGTGGTTGTCCTCATTTCCATTTCAGAGAATTTGTCGCTGATATACAGGAATGCCTTTGATTTATGCATGTTGATTTTATATCCTGCCACTTTGCTGGATTCATTTATTAGCTCTAATAGTTTCTTTGTAGAGCCTTTTGGGTCTGCTAGGTATAGAATCATGTCATCTGCAAATAGTGATAATTTAAGTTCTTCTTTTCCTATTTTGATGCCTTTAATTTCTTTCGTCTGTCTAATTGCTCTGGCCAGTGTTTCGAGAACTATGTTGAACAGAAGTGGTGAGAGAGGGCATCCCTGTCTTGTTCCAGATTTTAGAGGGAATACCTTCAATTTTTCTCCATTCTGAATGATGCTAGCCTGAGGCTTAGCATAGATTGCTTTTACAATATTGAGGTATGTTCCTGTTATCCCTAGTTTTTCTAGAGTTTTGAACATAAAGGGATGCTGTACTTTGTCAAATGCTTTTTCCGCATCTATCGAGATGATCATATGGTTCTTATTTTTAAGTCTATTGATGTGGTGAATAACATTTATTGATTTCCGTATATTGAACCAGCCTTGCATCCCAGGGATGAATCCAACTTGATCATGGTGCACAATTTTTTTGATATGTTTTTGTATCCGATTCGCCAGAATTTTATTGAGGATTTTTGCATCTAGGTTCATTAGACATATTGGTCTGTAGTTTTCTTTCTTTGAAGTGTCTTTGTCTGGTTTAGGTATCAGGGGGATGTTGGCCTCGTAGAATGAATTTGGAAGTTCTCCCTCTTTTTCTATTTCCTGAAGTAGCTTGAAAAGTATTGGTATTAGTTCCTCTTTAAAGGTTTTGTAAAACTCTGCTGTATACCCATCCAGTCCTGGGCTTTTCTTAGTTGGTAGACTTTTGATGGTTTCTTCTATTTCCTCAATTGATGTTGGTCTGTTTAGGTTGTCTATATCCTCCTGACTCAATCTGGGCAGATCATATGACTTAAGAAATTTATCGATGCCTTCACTATCTTCTAATTTATTGCAGTATAAGGATTCAAAATAATTTTTATTATCTTCTGTATATCTGAAGTGTCTGTTGTGATATTGCCTTTTTCATCCCGTATGCTAGTAATTTGAGTTCTCTCTCTTTTTTCTTTTCTAGCATGGCTAAGTGTCTGTCGATTTTGTTTATTTTTTCAAAGGACCAACTTTTAGTCTTGTCAATTTTTTCAATTGTTTTTTTTTGTTTCGATTTCATTAATTTCAGCTCTGATTTTAATTATTTCTTGCCTTCTACTTCTTTTGCTGTTGTTTTGCTCTTCTTTTTCTAGGATTTTGAGATGAAGTATGAGATCATTTATTTGTTGTTTTTTTTCTTTTTTCAAGGAATGAACTCCACGCAATGAATTTTCCTCTTAGAACTACTTTCAATGTGTCCCATAGATTCCGATATGTTGTGTCTGTGTTTTCATTTATCTCTAAGAATTTTTTAAATTTCCTCCTTGATGTCTTCTATAACCCATTGATCAGTCAGTAACCTATTGTTCAATTTCCAAGTGACGTATGATTTTTCCTTCCTTCTTTTATCATTGATTTTCAGTTTCATTCCATTATGATCAGATAAGATGCATGGTATTATCTCTACTCCTTTATATTGTCTAAGAGTTGCCCCGTGACATAATATAGGATCTATTTTTGAGAAGGATCCATGTGCTGCTGAGAAAATAGTGTAACTGCTTGATGTTGGGTGGTATATTCTATCTATGTCAATTAAGTCTAGGTTATTAATTGTGTTATTGAGTTCTATAGTTTCCTTATTCAACTTTTGTTTGGAAGACCTGTCCAGTGCTGAGAGAGGTGTGTTGAAGTCTCCCATGAATATTGTATGGTGGTCTATTAGACTCTTGAACTTGAGAAGAGTTTGTTTAATGAACATAGCTGCACCATTGTTTGGGGCATATATATTTATGATTGTTATGTCTTGTTGGTGTATGGTTCCCTTGAGCAGTATGTAGTGTCCCTCTTTATCCCTTTTGATTAACTTTGGCTTGAAATCTATTTTATTTGATATGAGTATGGACACTCCTGCGTGTTTCCGAAGCCCATATGAGTAATATGATTTTTCCCAACCTTTCACCTTCAGCCTATGTATGTCTTTTCCTATCAAATGCGTCTCGTGTAGGCAGCATATTGTTGGGTCTTGTTTTGTGATCCATTCTACTAGCCTGTGTCTCTTAATTGGTGAGTTTAAGCCATTAACATTTAGGGTTATTATTGAGATATGGGTTGTTCTTCCAGCCATATTTGTTTATTTATGTTACTAAACATGGTTTGTTTTCCTCTTTGATTATTTTCCCCCCTTTACTGTCCTACCTCCCACTGTTGGTTTTCATTGTTATTTTCCATTTCCTCTTCCTGTAATGTTTTGCCTAGGATGTTTTGAAGAGATGGTTTTCTAGCTGCAAATTCTTTTAACTTTTGTTTATCGTGGAAGGTTTTAATTTCATCTTCCATCCTGAAGCTTAATTTCGCTGGATACACAATTCTTGGTTGGAACCCATTTTCTTTCAGTGTTTGAAATATGTTATTCCAGGATCTTCTAGCTTTCAGAGTCTGTGTTGAAAGATCAGCTGTTATCCTGATTGATTTACCCCTAAATGTAATCTGCTTCCTTTCTGTTGTAGCTTTTAAAATTCTCTCCTTATTCTGTATGTTGGGCATCTTCATTATAATGTGTCTAGGTGTGGGTCTCTTATGATTTTGCACATTCGGCGTCCTTTAGGCTTCTAGGATTTGGGATTCTGTCTCATTCTTCAAGTCTGGGAAGTTTTCTCATATTATTTCATTGAATAGATTGCTCATTCCTTTGGTTTGGACCTCTATACCTTCCTGTATCCCAATGACTCTTAAGTTTGGTCTCTTAATGTTATCCCATATTTCTTGGATGTTCTGCTCATGGTTTCTTAACAGTCTTGCTGAGCTGTCTATGTTCTTTTCAAGTTGAAATACTTTGTCTTCATTATCTGATGTTCTATCTTCTAAGTGTTCTACTCTGCTGGTAGTATTCTCAATTGAGTTTTTAAGTTGGTTTATTGCTTCCTGCATTTCTAGGATTTCTGTTTGTTTGTTTTTTACAACCTCTATCTCCCTGTATAGTTGATCTTTTGTTTCTTGGATATGTTTGTGTAATTCATTGTCGAAGTGATCTTTCATTGTCTGATTTTGCTGTCTAATGTCTTCCTTGAGACTCCAGATCATCTGAAGCATGTATATCCTGAATTCTTTATCTGACATTCCATCTGCTGCAGCTGTTACCTCTTCTAAAGTTGAGTTGACCTGCATTGCTTGTGATCCTTTCTTTCCTTCTCTCTTCATACTGCTCGCATTTCTTTCTGCTTGGTGTAACTGTTGTGTTTTTGAAATTTTCCCCCTATATATTTATATTGCTCTTGTATAGTTGAAAAGTCTCCCTTGCAGGGGCAGGCGGCAGCTGTGCTCCTCCTCCAATTAGGGTGATCAGTCTACCACGCTGACGGGCCCCTGGGCCTGTTCTGCCGGTCGGTCGCAGGTCTGCCTAATTTGTAGGCACGGGCGGTGGCTCTGCTCTGCCCCTCCTCCAATTGGTGTGACGTGTCTACCACACCCGCGGACCTCTGGGCCAGTTCTGCCGGTCGGTTGCAGGTCTGCCTACCTTGCAGGCGTGGGCAGCGGCTCTGCTCTGCCCCTACTCCAATTGGGGTGACATGTCTACCATTCTGGCAGGCCGCTGGGCCTGTTCCGCTGGTTGGTTGCAGGTCTGCCTACCTTGCAGGCGTGGGCAGCAGCTCTGCTCTGCCCCTACTCCAATTGGGGTGTCGTGACTACCACACCAGCAGGTTGCTGGGCCTGTTCCGGGCGCAGGCGGTGGCTTTACTCTGCCCCTACTCCAATTGGGGTAATGTGACTAACGCGCCGGCGGGCCGCTGGGCCTGTTCTGGGCGCGGGCGAAGGCTCTGCTCTGCCCCTACTCCAATTGGGGTGACGTGTGTACCACGCCGGCAGGCCGCTGGGCCTGATCTTCCTGTCAGTCGCAGGTCTGCCTACCTTGCAGGAGCGGGCAGAGGCTCTCCTCTGCCCCTCCTACCATGCCCGCGGACCGCTGGGCCTGTCTGCCGCGTCAGCAGGCTGCTGGGCCTGTTCCGCTGGTTGGTCGCAGGTCTACCTACCTTGCGGGCGCGGGTGGCGGCTCTGCTCTGCCCCTACTCCAATTGGAGTGACGTGACTACCGTGCCGGCGGGCCGCTGGACCTGTTCTGGGCGCGGGCGGCGGCTCTGCTCTGCCCCTCTGGCTTGATGACAAAGTGAGAGAGACTCAGGTGTTTGTGACTCACTTTCTTTACCAGGAGACCAACTGTTTCTGTCGCCGCTGGTATTGATGAAGTTCTCTCCTCCGCCGCTTTCTTATGACATCAGATCTCTGCCATGTTGGTATCCCATGTGAATGGCAGCATTTCATTCCCTTTTCCGGGTGACCAAAGCAACGGGTGAGTCCTGACCGGCCCTCACAAGCCCCGTCTCAATCCTGTTGCCACTGCCTATGAAGGCTCGGTTGGTATTTACCTCCACAGTATTCAGCAGGGCTCGGACTGAGAAGCAGTTTCCGCGGGTTCTTTAGCCCTGGGCCGGAGCAGTTCTGGGAGCCAGAATTCGGCCGCTCTGGGCTCGGTGTATGTTCTGATAGGAGCAGGCTCCAAGAAGCAGTTTCCACAGGTTCTTTAGTACTGAGCCTGAGTAATTTGTCTGTGAGACGCAGGCAAATGGCAGCCTGAAATTACCTGTTCTATGGCTGAAATCTCCTTACATTTTTTAATGCAACATTTGTATCTTGTAATAATTAAAAATTCATATGCATATTCCAGTGTACTTAGCAAATGTCCAACAAAAATATTCAACATTTTATTATTTATAAATTCTCACCACTCTAACACCAATTATGAACCAGTCTCTTAATTCTGTATAAATAACATCTCTTCAGAATATATGATATCTATATATTCATACCAAAATTCACATCAAGGTCCAAATTTTAGCTACAATTGACGTAAGTAATTAAAGCCTCATATGTATATGCAAATGAATGCCTATGATACAGTACACACCTACATACATACTGCAATATTTGAAAATATTACTGAATGTATTATAAAATATGAATTGAGATATTATTTTATAGCAAAAAAGCTTTAATGTTATTATCTGTTTTACCTTGTTCATGTGACCAAAGAGCATTCCTCTGCAAGAAGATAATCTGAGGAATATTCTACATCATCCAGTTATGAAACAGTTTTATAAAGCCTTATGTCCCATTCAGAGGTTTATTCTAATGAACTGGTTTAGCTTAGCATGCAATCTAACCAAACATTTCATAGTATGGGTAGAAAAATGGATCCCCTAGTACACAAAACAGTTTCTTTGGGAGAAAAGGAACTAGATTTTTGGTTTTGCATAGGATCCTGTGATTCTATTTCCATTGCCCTCTTCTACGTTTATCACAACTGAATGATCTGATGTTTATCTTTTTTATCTTGTAGCTGCAATCTCTGTAGGCAAAATGAGCTTTACTGAAACACATTGATTTGATCAATATATTTACCAATCAGCAATGATTTAACAATTGAATTTCATGATTTAGAGAAATGTGTACCTTTATTCATTTATAAAACATTGTGTTTTATTCCTAAACATTTGAGATTATTAATGTGGGAAAGATAAAATTAAGGGAGAGAGGCCCACATAGGGGAAACAATATTTTTTTCTCTACAGAATTATTGTTGAATACATTTTTTGAAAGTAATGGTTTACCGGGAACCAAAAGCATTGACATTTGAAAGACATCTGATGAAATAGGACAGCAATTCTAAATAGATTATTCTAGATAGAGCAGACATTTCCAGTTATTACTGCAGTTTTTAATGCTTGACAGTTATTTAAGATTTCAGGAATGCTAAGTAATCTTTCAGTGGCTGCATATATAAGAAAATAATATTATCTGCCACCAGACCTGCTCTCAACACATGTTTGCCCTTCAGCTCCAAGCCAGAGAGTACAACACATACAGTCAGTCAAAATGAAGAGTGTTGTCTGTCCTTCAAGAGTTCTTTTCTGAAGTGCTCTTCTCAACTTCAGTTTCAAAGCCTTTTCGCTGTCAAAAGGCTGTGTTCGTTCTGAAACCACCAGTTACTCTACAATAAATCTTCAATTAAAGTTCCATAAAGAAATACTAGGTTTTTGTTTCTGCATTTAGTCCCTATTCATACGCGTGAGTGCGCACAAACATACACACACACACACACGTACACATGTGTGTACGTGTGTGTGTGTGTATCCATATTACTGCAAATTGTTTTCTGTATCAGCACTTTCTAGCAGCAGAAAATCAATAAATAACATTACTAATGGAGAATCAAGTCATACTGCCTACAGCATTTGACAGATCATTAATGAACCTTTCCTCCCGGTTGTTTGTTATGTAGGAAATCAAAACTTAAGAGCACCATCCACATAAACAAAAGTGAAATAATATTTTTCTACCTAAAAAATATATATCCCAAACCATTAATTCACATTAAGATAAATGAGATTTAAAATCACTTTGGCAGAAAGCTACTAAAAGTCAGGTATTTCTTGGAAACTTTAAACTCTCTAAATAAGTTTAACCTTAAATATTCAGAGTTATATGTGGAAAATGGGAAAACCCTTCAAGATAATATTACTTTTCATGAATGAGCAAGAATTGAAGAATGAAAACTCTCAACAAGAGTAAAAAATGCAAATAATGAATAGGAAGCGCTTAAGTTTTACTTCGGTAAGTTGTTTTTTTCATTGAACTTTAACATTGGCTTGTTCAGGTCTTCATATATTTAATGAAAGAATAAATCAGGAAATGAACCATTGAAATTGTGGAAGAAAAGATGAGAACATTAAAAAATGAAGAGTCATTACTCATGTCAAATTCTAACAAATAATGATCATATTAAATATAAGCTTTCTCTGTTAACATTTTGGGTTAATATTGTAAGGTATGGAATCTTAAGTAGTATTTTGCAAGGATTGTTTTTCTTAACATGTTTGGAAAAACTTACACTTTATTTTGGTGAAATGAAATATATACAGCCTCGATGAAGATATTCTAGGTCTTTAAGTCAACTCACATAATTGCATTAATATTTTTCCCTAAGTGTTGTTACTATGCAAGAAAATATATGAGAATTTTTATAGCAATTTCTGTAACAATAGAATTGAAGAAATAAAATATATTATCAACTTATTAGTAAATAATTTTATATTGGTTATATGTATATTTTTTATTGAGAAACCAAATGAACCGAAAGACTTTCAGGCCCATGAGATTAAAGTCAGTGTCTGTTACAATCATTCAACATCTAGAAAAAAGCCTGATATATACGAGGTCCTTAAGAAATAGTTATTAAAGGGCTGAGAGTATAGCTAAGTGGTAGAGAGCTCTATCTTCAGCACTGTAAAAAGGAAGAAAGGAAGGAAGGAAGAGGTGTTATAACATACAGGGTATGTTCATGCCATTCTAAATGAGTGTTCTCTACTAGTACTTCAGAATCCCATGGATCTGTTCTTCTGTTTCTATCTATATGAAAAATTACAGTAAGCATTTTTGGCATTATTTGAACTCTTTATAGCTCAATATAGCCACACAAACTCAGTGTCCACATTTGCATGTGAGTTTTGAGTTTTGAATCATATTAAGTACAATGGTTGCTTGATGGTATGTCTTAATGTAAAATGACAAGGTCCTAATGTTCATCTTTATACTTATGTGGGCTTATTTTACTATGAGCAAATATTAAAATTTATTTTAAAAGTGGATGATTAGGAAATGAAAAATAAATGAATCAAAATAAACTTCAGCAACTTCAGTTATTGAAGATATTGAGATTCATGGGAAAAAAACTGCATCAGAATAAAGTATCACTTCACTTATCACAAGTTAATAAATATGCGGGTTGCAGTGGCACCTGCCTGTAATCCCAGCAGCTCAGGAGGCTGAGCCAGGAGGATCATGAGTTCAAAGCCAGTCTCAGCAACAGCGAGGTGCTAAGCAACTCAGTGAGACCCTGTGTCTAAATAAAATACAAAATAGGGCTAGGGATGTGGCTCAGTGGTTGAGTGCCCCTGAGTTCAATCCCTGGTACCCCCCCCCAAAAAAAAATACACTACTGTAAGATCCAGCCATCCTACTACTGGGTATATATCAAAAAGAAATGAAGGGGCTGGGGCTGTAACTCAGTGGCAAAGTGCTTGCATAGCATGTGTGAGGCACTGAGTTCAATCCTTAGCACCACATAAAAACAAACAAATAAAATAAAGGCATTCTGTCCATCTATAACTACAAAAAATTTTAAAAAATAAGAAATGAAATCAGTATGTTGAAGAGACATTTGCATTCCCATGTTCACTGCAGCATTATTCACAATAGCCAAGAAATGGAAACAACTTAAGTGTCCATCAACTGATGAATGGATAAACAAAATGTGGTAAATATATACAACAATATACTATTCAGCTATAAAGAAGAATGAAATTCTGTCATTTGTAACAATATGCATCTAACTAGAGATAATTGCATTAAGTAAGCCAGGTATAGAAAGACAAGTACCACATAATCACACTCATATGTAGAACATAAAAAGTTCATCTCATAGAAATTGAGAGTGGATACCAGAAGCTAGAATAGTAAAGAAGTAAAGAGAGATATGGAAAGGTTGCTCAATGTGTAGTAGGTTGCAGTTAGATAGGAGCAAGAATTTCTAGTGTGCCATTTCACACTGGGAAAATTGTTGACTGTGATTGTGTACTGTTTATCTCAAAAAGCTAAAAGAGCCAGGAATGGTGTTGCATGCCTGTAATCCCAGCAGCTATGGAGGCTGAGGCCGGAAGATCACAAGTTCAAAGGCAGCCTCAGCAACAGTGAGGAACTAAGCAACTTAATGATACACTTTCTCTAAATAAAATACAAAATAAGACTGGGGATGTGGCTCAGTGATTGAGTACCCCTGAGTACAATCCCCAGTGCCAAGAAAAAAAAAAGCTAAAAGAAAGCACCTAGATTATTTTCACCATAAAGAAGTGATGTTTAGGAGAAAGATGAATTTAATCTAATTACACAATATACCTATGGGTCAAAAACTTTACATGGGGGCTGGGGATGTGGCTCAAGTGGTAGCGTGCTCGCCTGGCATGCGTGTGGCCCGGGTTCGATCCTCACTCAGCACCACATACAAACAAAAGATGTGTCCACCAAAAACTAAAAAATAAATATTAAAAAAATCCTCTCTCTCTCTCTCTCTCTCTCTCTCTCTCTCTCTCACTCTCTCTTTAAAAAAAATTACATGGTGCCCCATTAATATTTATGTTTTATGTATTTATGTATCAGTTAATAGGAAATATTTTAAAATGAATAAAATTCTTTTTTTACTTAAGTAGATTATTCTAAGGATGTCTATGATGAAATCTCCCAAGAAAATTTTTGAAAATCTACAATTACTTTAATATTAAGCACTTGCATTAAACAAATACAGAATAAACTTTTATCTCCTTAAGAAATGGGTTCTGTTCAATTTCTAGTGTACAATTCTGTCAAGAATGGCCAAAACATTGGCCATTACAACAAGCCACTCAAACGCTTCAAGGCCTAGGAGTGGCGACTAATCCCCATTGAAGTGCAATGGTATTAGATTGGAAGGATCCTGAAGGATGTGAAGGAACTATACAGCCATATGTATTGGATCATCTTCCCATAAAGTTATGGGGACGAGATGTCCTAGATCAATTAGGTTTGACATTAACAAATAACATCAACCAAAATGCACCCACTATTATGACTAGACAAGCTTTTAGGAAAGGAAAAAGATTAGAAAAACAAGAACAAGGTATAGCAGCACCAATACAAATAGATCAAGGAACAGACAGACATGGGTTGGATTTTCAGAAAGGGCCACTGAGACAATAAAAATTACTTGGAAATCAGAAAGACCAGTATGGGTTCCTCAGTGGCCCCTGACTAAAGAAAAGATACAAGCAGCCTATGACCTGGTCAAACAATTAGTGGGAGGACATATACAACCTTCTGTATCTCCCCATAATACTCCCATTTTTGTCATCAAAAAGAAATCTGGTAAATGGAGATTATTACAAGATTTAAGAGCCATTAATAATGAGATGGTTATTATGGGACCTGCTCAATCGGGGATTCCTCAATTGTCTGCTTTGCCAAAAACCTGGTATGTTTTAGTTATAGATATTAAAGATTGTTTTTTTTTCAATTCCAATTCATCCTGAGGATAGTCCACGTTTTGCATTTACTATCCCTGCACTGAATCATGAAGGTCCTGATCAGAGATATGAATGGAAAGTACTCCCTCAAGGGATGGCTAACAGCCCAAGTATGTGTCAAATTTATGTTAACAAAGTAATCCAGCCACTTAGAAATCAAAATCCTGAACTACAAATGTTTCACTATATGGATGATGTATTATTAGCACACAAAGATAAAAACACATTGCTAGAATGTTATGCCACACTTACAGACTTATTAAAAAATTATAATCTAGAGATAGCAATAGATAAAGTACAATTAAATTTTCCAATTAATTATTTAAGAGTTCTATTATCCTCAACCATGGTCCGTCCACCAAAAATTCAAATACGAGTAGATCAACTCAAATCACTTAATGACTTTCAAAAGTTATTAGGAGACATAAATTGGATAAGGCCTTATCTAGGTATACCAACAGGAGAGTTGGGACCTTTATTTGATCCTAAAAGGTCCATCAGATCCAAATTCACCCCGAATGTTAACGCCTGAAGCAAGAAAGGCATTAAAAATTATTGAAACATATATGGAAAATATGCATTTGGATAGAATTGATACAAGTTTGCCTTTATTATTTATTGTACTACCAACAAAAAATATTCCTACAGGAGTATTTTGGCAAGAAGGTCCATTATTATGGATACATTTATCTTATTCTCCTAACACTATTCTTACTAGGTATCCTGAGGCTGTAGGACAATTAATACTCAAAGGAATAAAAGCAGCAAAGGGAGTGTTTGGAATTTCTCCCAATAAAATTATTACTCCATATACTATGAATCAAATTGATGAGTTAGCTAATGAGTTAAATACTTGGGCAATAATCACGTGCAAATCTAATGTTTCATTTGATAACCACTTACCATCTAATCCTTTATTGTCTTTTTGGTCATCACATCCTATAATTTTTCCAAAAATGACAAGAAATACACCTATCATGAATGCTCCAAATATATTCACTGATGGGTCAAATAATGGTACAGCAGCAATAGTTACACCTGATCAAACTTTTACATTTTTAGTACCCAAACAACCAGCTCAAAAGGTAGAGCTTAATGCAAGTATTACAAGCTTTTGTGATGTTTAAAGATTCTGTATTTAATTTATTTTCCGATAGTCAGTATATAGTTAATGCTATAGTATCCCTTGAAGATACTGGTAGGATTTCCCCTTCCTCTACTGTTTTCTCTTTGCTTTCCACTATACAAAGTCTAATCTGGGACAGAAAAGATCCATTCTTTATAGGACATATCAGGGCACATACAGGATTGCCTGGAGCCCTTAGTTTGGGCAATGATTTAGCAGATAACTACACATGACATACATATTTTCTCTACACTAGAAGAAGCTACAAATTTTCATAAAAAGTTCCATGTCAATGCTAATACTTTACAAAAGCATTTTAAAATAACTAAGGAACAAGCTAGACAAATAATAAAACAATGTCAAAATTGTGTGACCTTTTTACCACAAGTTAATCTTGGAGTCAATCCTAGAGGACTGATACCTAACCATATTTGGCAGATGGACGTCACACACTTGCCAGAATTTGGAAAATTAAAATATTTGCATGTTACAGTTGATACTTCTTCCGGATTTTTGATGGGCTCCCTTCATGCCGGAGAAAAAACTAAAGATATTATAGCTCATTGCTTACAAAATTTTGCCACTGTGGGCGTTCCAAAACAGTTAAAAACAGATAATGCCCCTGGTTATACTTCTACCTCTTTTAAACAATTTTGCTCATCATTTGGCATTACTCATATAACAGGAATCCCATACAATCCACAGGGACAAGGCATAGTTGAAAGAGCTCATCAAACTATTAAAATGTACTTATTAAAGCAAAAAGAGGGAATTGGGAAGGGGTATATATTCCCCAAAGATAAACTTAAAATAACCCTTTTCACTCTAAACTTTTTAAATTTGGATTCATCAGGGTTTAGTGCTGTGGAAAGGCATATGTGTCCAAAAAAATGTACATAAGCCCAGGTACTTTGGTGGGATATTCTAACAGGACAATGGAAAGGTCCTGACCCCAGTAATTGTCTGGAGTCGGGGGTCTGTTTGTGTGTTTCCACAGGGAGAACAGCAGCCGATTTGGATTCCAGAGAGATTAACTAAAGCGATTTCTACAGACCAAAAATAAGATGATTTGGCTCAAATCCATAACAGCTGATATCCAGAACTCCAGTTTGGCTACCCTTACATCTGCGACAGAACCAGGATGCTTTTTTCAATATCTATTTTATTATTGCCCTTTCCCACATCATGAAGTTCTATTTTGTTTTTTGAGCTCATACAGACCTAGGTTAATGTTTTGCTGATCAGTTCTATTTTTTTTTTTTTTGACTATATAGTTTTTAAACATTGCAATGGAGATTTCACCTGTAAAAAGTTATAAGTTTACTAGAATATGCAAATCTTTAACATTTGTTGAATCTAGGTGACAATATGAGAGCTCTAAGAGGTGGCATGTCAGAGTACTTCTTTAACCAGCTCACAGTACACTGCAGTGATAAAAGGACTAAGCCTTAGCCTGGCTTTCCCATAGACACAAGATGACTTCCTATGGTCACCAGTGAGAGGTATACATGTTGCCCTCAAATAGAAGTACTTCTACTTCTGTTTTTTCCCAAGTGGCAAGAGTCACGTGGACAGCTGAACTGGTGAGCTGGGCTGTGTCCACACCATACTACTTGGGAAGCCAAGGTGTGTTCCTGGAGGTGGGTCACCAGGCCAGGCCTGTGTTTGTGTGTGTGTGTGTGTGTGTGTGTAAAACTCCCATCTTTTGAGAATGGGAGTATTTTCCCAGGTATCCAGGTGTCCATCCACTCACCCACGTCTCATCCATAGGCAGCTCAGAATCTTCATGGGTAGAAAAGAATGGTATTCCATGATCCTCTGTAAAATACAAAATTAGTCTTCACTTATTAATAATGTTGGCATATGGGGTGGGAGGGTGGCTGGGGTCCTGGTGTCTGTACACAGTAAAAATATAAAAACATGGTGCCTCTGGGGAAGAAGTAAACGAAATGGGAATGGGCATGTATTAAAATAAAGGGATCTTCAACTTTGCTTGAAAACTTTTAGTTTACTAAAATATGTAAATGTTAACCTTTGTTGACTCTGGATAGCAAGATGAGGGCTCTGGAAAATGGTAAAAGATTGTAATAAGCTCACTCTGTGACACAGTGATAACAGGAAATGAGTCTTTGGTTTCTTGGTAGAAGCCAAAATGAATCCCTGTGGTGACCAGTGCCTGGCATACTTGCTGCAGTTGTTACAAAACAGCTACTTTTAGTTATTATGTTTTCTTGATGTGTTAGTCATCTTTCCGTCACTGTGACCAAGACTCCTGACAGGAACAAGCAAGAAGAAAGTGTATTTGGGCTCTTGATTTCAGAAGTCTTGGTTCATAATTATCTGATTCCATTGCTCTGGGCCTGAAGTGAGTCAGAACATCACTGTGCAAAGGCATGGTAGAGGAAAGCTGCTTAGCCCATGGCAACCAGGAAGCAGAAAGAGAAAGAGCAAGGGTACAGGAATAGAAACTGACCAGGCCACACCCCCAGTGACCAACTTTCTCCAGCCACACCCTACCTGCCTACACTTATTACCCAGTAGTCCATTCAAATTATAAACCCACCAAATGGGTCAATCCATTGATGAGGTTACAACTCTTATAATCTACTCACTTCACCTCTGAACATTGGTATATTGACTAATATGAGCTCTTTGTGGACACTTTTAGAAACAAACCATAATACTTGCATTAGAACTATTTCTTCCAATAATTATAAATATTTTTACATATATATATACACCTAGTATGCACACTTACACATACATATTTAAATTTTGACTACATATTTCATATTTATTTAAATATATGTATTCATTCTACTACCAAGAGAGTTTGTTTCGAATCTCTAGACTAGATTCTGAATTTTGCTTAGGAAAACATCCTTTGTTCAAAGTGGCTCCATGATTGTGTTATTAAAATGGATATGGTTACTTTTTAGATCTTTTATAACTCTGGTTGTATTTCTTCCCTTGGGTTTCACATATCCAATTTTAATTTGCTTTTTTTGTTGTTGTTATTTGCTACCAAGAGAAACTAAGCTAATGTGTCTTATTATCATTGAACATTTACCAGTCTCTATTGTAATTATTTACACTGAGTAAATAGCTTCTACAGTACTAAATGACATTTTTCTCTTTATTTCCAATATGAAGTCTACTGAAAGGAAAAAATAAAGATGAGACAGTGAAAAGAATAAAATAAAAACAATTGCCTCTGTGAAAATACAGAAAAGTGAATGCTGCTACCAATTTGAATTAATTGAGTTATAGCAGGATTCTTGATTTGTTTTCAGTGTTTTGCTTTTTCCTGTAGGAATTTTCTGGGTTTTAATATTTTTTAAAAAATTTTAGTTACAAGGGGATAAAATATTCTGCCTTTTTCAATATTTCTAATCATGTATCCTTTTCTAGAGAATCTCATGTAACAGTACCCCAAAGAAAATAACTCAAGAAATGACTTCAAAAGATCTCATGGTATGCTGTTCAAGAAGCACACACCTGGAAGCTAAGCATCTCTTTCACTAAGAAGTCATTATGTGAAACTTTCTTTTGCTGTGATAATTACAGCACAGTCAGTTTCAGAGCAACAAGTATAATGAAAAGCCCTCGCCATGAGAGTGAGAGTGGGTAGATAATGCATGAAACCATTTTGTTTCTTGATGGACACCTCCTAACACTGGTTTTATCTGTTATCCTCTAATTGCCATTTCTAAATGAATGGCTTCTGGGAATAATGACATTGATATTTCTCCAGTACTTAAACTGAAGTTAAGAAAATGTTCAGGGCTAATTCTTCCCTCCCTCTACCTTGTGTATTCATTTAATTAGCAGCAGAGTTCTTTCTTTTGGTTTTTCAGACTAAATAGCTGAATTTTGGTCAGTAATATATATCCTTGGGTCAAAATCCACCAGTGCCTAATTATTTTGGAAATGAAATTTCTACTCTCTCACCAAAGCATGCTGAAATTTCTCAAAATTCAGGCATTTGATCATGAGAAAAAAAATAAGTTACATATACTGCACAGTATTTTGTTAATAAGTATTTCGTTAATAAGCCTAGAATTATTAAATAAATGTATAATTAGTAATATTAAGTGCAACATCTTGTACTTTCATCTTTTTCCTCCGATAACAACCATCAACATGTTCTACATCATTATTCAATTTTGGATGAGCATCTTATTGCTGTTCATTCCTCTTTAGTTTCCACAGAAGACCTGTCAAGCTTCTTTCCAGCTCTAAAATACATGATATAATTCTATAAATTGAAACTGCATTATTCCCAAACAATAGTGGGCACACAGCAATATCTGGCTGTGAACTCTTGCAGATATTTTAATTTAAATATGTTCCCACAGCCACTCTCAGGTATCAATTCTCATGACAATTTCAATGAATTTGATAAGGTACCTATTATATTCCTAGGCAGAAAGCAACATAATACAAAACTATTATTCTCTCAATATGGAAAATATTCAATCATTTTAATAAATGATTATATTGTGCTAGAAAAAAAAAACAAGGTGATTAAAAAAGCTTCTCAACACGAAACAGTATTTCAGTTGGGCCCATCTTATTAACCACAATTTTCATTTGTCTGCTGTTTGGTTGCTTAATTCAATTCAACAAGCACTTGTTCTTAATGAGTAAGTCGGTGCTCAGGAGTCAAACTTAAATAAAACATGGACTTGGCCCAGTTAAGCCAAATTTATTAACATTTTTCCAGTTTTCTAAGATTGAAGTACAAGTTCAGCATGAGACTATTTTAATAACCAGTTAAATCAATAGCGTAGTGAGGGGCTGTTTTCATTTATCACTCTCCACTTTCTTTGTAGCAAAGAAATAATGCTACACAGTCATTTGACAAGCTTTCACAAAGAGAGAGGCATTATTTTTATTTGAGGTATGAAGAAGAATGTAGGCTAGAATTATAAACAAGTCTAAAGTATCGTCATAATGACAATAATCTCAGTAAATTATGCAACTGAAATAGGTGTTAAGGAAATTCCTCTTCCCAATAATGAAGGATATTACCCGAGGGAGACGGGAAAGTTTGAGCAGTAACTAAACACAATTAACAGATTAGATTTTAGCAAAAAGGGATTTATACTTTTGGTTTTCGGAGTTTTGCCTATAGAAGAGGAAGGTAAATTTTTGCTAGTGTAGATCACACAGGAGTCTTCTAAGGAACTGGTTTAAAATATATCTTTTAAAACTAACAAAAAAGTTTTTTCCAGCATGAATTTGCATCTATAAGAAATCTATAGGTTGGGCTAGGGTTGTGGCTCAGTGGTAGAGCACACGCCTTACACATGTGAGGGCGCTGGGTTCGATCCTTAGCACCACATAAAAATAAATAAAGGAATAAAGGTATTGTGTCCATTTACAACTAAAAAAAGAAATCTATAGGTAAAAGTAAACTAAAAAATTTAAAAAATAAAAAATAAGGAATTCGAAGTGGCAGCTCTACATATCAGAAAAATATACTTGTACTAGTTGAAGGCTTTGATAGCATCACTACTTGCATGAACTAATAAAAGCACATGTACTGAAAGCTTACCATGTATCATATGTGAGGCTTAAACATTTACATAAATGAAGTCCTCTACTATTATTGTATTACAATTTATCTGTTTCATTCAGATCTATTAATATATGGTTTATATAATTAGGTGTTCCAATGTTAGGTGCTTATATACTCATAGTTGTTATATCCTCTTGATGAACTGATCCCTTTATCAATAGATAATGACCTTAATTGTTTCTTTTTATAGATTTTTTACTCAAAGTTTATTTTATCTACTATAAATACAGCTACTCTGGCTTTCTTATGGTTTCCATTTGCATAGAATATATTTTCCATCCCTTTATTTTTAGTCTGTATGTTGCTATGGGTGAAGTGAGTCTCTAGCATACAGCAAATAGTCGGGACTTATTTACCTATCCATTTGGCCATTCTACTTTTTTTTAATAGAGAATTTAATCCATTCACATATAATATAATTAGTAAGATATATGGAATTAATTTCTACTGCCATTTTAGCATTTGTTTTCTGCTTTCTTGTTCTGTTGCTGCCTTGTTTTGTGATTAAGTCATTTTCTTTAGTGGTATGTTTTGATTCCTTATTATTTTTTAATATATCTACCATAGGTCTCTGTTTTGTGGTTATCATGAGATTTACAAAAATATAACAAGCTTTTTAAAGTTAATAACAATAGTGAGGCTTAAACTAACTTGTGTGTGTGTGTGTGTGTGTGTGGTGCTGGGGATTGAACCCAGGGCCTTGTGCATGTGAGGCAAGCACTCTACCAACTGAGCTATATCGCGTCTAAAAATTTAACTTTGATCACATAAAAAATACTCCACCCATTCTGTGTTAAAAATTTTTAATGTCCCCTGGTAACACAAGTTTGAGCTTGAATCCTGAATCTCATGGGACTGGGGTTTGCCTGGAGCTGTTAAGTTCAGCCTACTGGTAAGGCATGCCTAGATACAGATTATTAGGTTAGCCTGAACCCTAGGACTATAGTGTCTTGCTTAGTGATTTACGTGCTAGGAAGTTCATTCCTCAGCTATGGGACTGGAACTTGGTGTTGCTGGGATTTCCCAGTGTGGGGTGAGCCTAGAACTTGTATCTGCAGGGAAAAGCATGGAATCTAGATCCACAGGTGCTGGCTTGATAACTAAGGCTGCAGAGGTCAGTCTGGTGCTGGAGCAGGCTTAAAGCCTGGGGTTGTGATGGCCAGATCAGTGCTGAGGTAGTCTAGCGCCTGAAGCCACTGAGATCAGCCTGGCAGGGATTGGCACAAAGACCAAGTCTATCAAGTATATGTGGGGCTTAACACCAGGATGTTCCTGGAGGCCCAGTCAGCAGGTAACATCAGGAGGCTGGGATCCTGGAGATTTTGTTGGGACATGTCCAATGTTAGGGTGCATCTCTTTCCTCTTGCCAAAGGGGATGTAGCTCTCACCACAGTGTGCTATCTGTGGAAGGAAAGGGGGTGATATGGGTAATGTAAAACTGTCCTTCTAAACTTTTCAATATGCCTCTTCCCATTTCTGTGCTACATCCTATTGCTGTAGCTCCTATGAGGGAATTTTTGAGTCTGAATAGTTTTTCAAATGGATGTTTCTGCAGGGGTTCAGATCTGGAGAATCCAATTCCACCATTTTTCTGATATTCATTCCCTGGAGCTCAAGTTTAAATATATGCAGCCTATTTTGAGGACTTGGACACTTATCTATTCTATATCATATTGTGTAAATGGAAAGTTTAAAACCCTGTAGTTATGACAATGTGACATATGTATGTATGTATGCTGTAAGAAGTTAATAGGAGAGAGTTATGTATGTATGTAGTGAGAAGTTAATAGGAGACAGATCCAACAAACCTTGTTTAACAGAAATCTCAGTCCAGTAAAAGATACCTATAACAGATCCAATTATTAGAGTAATAGTAATAGTAATACAAATTGGCATTGTCCCTGGTCTGACATGTAAAGACAGCAAATCTGAACATGGAACAAAGACATAAGCCATCTGCTTTATATTAATTTCATAGGTACAAAGTAGTGGACCTTGACTCTGAATGGACAGGAGTCAGCTTCTGGAATCCTATGAAAAAAATCATTGGAAATGTTCAATAAAAAATAGGAGGATAAACCTCAGGTGCACACCTGTAATCCCAGTGATTTGAGAGGCTGAGGCAAGTGGATAGTCAGTTCAAAACTAACCTCAGCAATTCAGTAAGACTGTCTTTCAAGCAATAAAAAGGTCCAGGCACGGTGGCACATGCCTATAATCCCAGTGGCTCAGAAGGCTGAGGCAGGAGGAACATGATTTCAAAGCCAGGCTCAGCAAAAAGCAAGGTGCTAAGCAACTCAATGAGACCCTGTCTCTAAATAAAATATAAAAAAGGGCTGGGGATGGGGGGGCTCAGTGGTCAAGTGCCCCTGAGTTCAATCTCTGGTACTACCCCAAAATAAATAAATAAATGAAAAGGGCTCTGGATCCAGCTCTTTGGTAAAGTCCCCTTGGGTTCAATACCTAGAACTAAAAAAAAAAAAAAAAAAAAAAAAAAGAAAGGAAGAAAAGAAAAGAAATTAAAAAATGTAAATAAGAAGGGATTATTTTAAATGACTAGTAGAGCATCAGCCAATAAAATATCAGGTCGGTGGCGGTGACTTAGGAACAAAGCACCAAGCACCGAGCAGCTCAAACGCATGAAAGAAACATCCATCAGGCGCCATCAGAAACGTTTTTCAATCAGCAAGATCCCCTGGCCAGGAGTTCAGACAGTTCCCCCGACCAACTCCAGCGGGACAAGAGACTCTAAAAACACCTTTTCCTGTCCCAAGTCCTTCCAAGGTTCTTTCCTGCCATAAGCCCCATAAAATTCTAGTTGGGGGGAGCTGGGGTTGTGGCTCAGTGGTAGAGCACTCGCCTAGCCCATGCAAGGCCCTGGGTTCGATCCTCAGCACCACATAAAAATGAATAAATAAAGGTATTGTGTCCAACTACAACTAAAAACTAAATATTTTAAAAAAAATTCTAGTCTGGTGAAGCTCCCGCGGTTTCTCTCCTCAGACCCTTCACCTGTCCACTCTGTTGGTCTGCTCTGGAGTGATATCTCAATAAAGCCTCATTTGGTGGCCTTTTTAAATCTGCCTCCTCATGGTTGCCGCCTTGCCTGGCCTTACAGAAAACACTTAGAAATTAAAATTACATGAGTAAACATTAATTAATCCAGCACTCTGTAATTTATAACAGAGTGTGATTATCATATTGCTACCAATATGAAGCTCACAGTTTGAGAAAAAACAAAAAACTTTTTGATCCTTACTCTTCTAGAAGCCTGAATAAAGTGCAAAAAAATGAGTTGTTTTTTTTTTTTTTTTTTTTTCTTTTTGCTATGTTCCCACCAAGTTTGCTTTTCTGGTTTTAAATATAACAAAGTGAGAATGTCAAGTACCAGGAGTCATTGTTAGACAATCAAGTAAGAAGGGATAAAATTACCATAGAAGACATCTACATAGTTAATATTGTTTTCTCTAATAATCCATAGGAAAGAGAAGGTTTTGTTTGCCCAGGAAGTGGAAATTTGCAGTTTAGATGCAGGGTGTTAGCAAATCCAGGATCTTATCAAGACATCATTGAGATTGTCCATTTGGGGGTCCAGACAGGACAGAAAGATTGTGTTGCTAGGATTGTGCTGGAAGGTTCAGAGACTAGAGAGGATAAAAGAAATGAAAACATATTCAAAAAGAATAAAATATGGAAAAATGGAAAGATTCAGACTGAGATTCTAGAGGTA
>NW_026695031.1:0-12300 GCF_021218885.2 Marmota monax
TTTTTTTTTTTTTTTTTTTTTTTTTTTTAATTTTTTTATTGGTTGTTCAAAACATTATAAAGCTCTTCACATATCATATTTCATACATTAGATTCAAGTTGGTTATGAACTCCCAATTTTACCCCAAATACAGATTGCAGAATCACATCGGTTACACATCCACATTTTTACATAATGCCCTATTAGTAACTGTTGTATTCTGCTACCTTTCCTATCCTCTACCATCCCCCCTCCCTCCCCTCCCATCTTCTCTCTCTACCCCATCCACTGTAATTCATATCTCTCCTTGTTTATTTTCCCATTCCCCTCATAACCTCTTATATGTAATTTTGTATAACAATGAGGGTCTCCCTCCATTACCATGCAATTTCCCTTTTCTCTCCCTTTCCATCCCACCTCATGTATCTGTTTAATGTTAATCTTTTCTTCCTGCTCTTCCTCCCTGCTCTGTTCTTAGTTGCTCTCATTATATCAAAATGGCGATATTACCAAAAGTTCTCTATAGGTTTAATGCAATGCCAATCAAAATCCCAACGGCATTTCTTGTAGAAATGGATAAAGCAATCATGAAATTCATATGGAAAAATAAAAGACCCAGAATAGCAAAAGCAATTCTAAGCAGGAAGTGTGAATCAGGCGGTATAGCGATACCAGACTTAAAACTATATTACAGAGCAATAGTAACAAAAACAGCATGGTACTGGTACCAAAACAGGAGGGTGGACCAATGGTACAGAATAGAGGACACAGAGACTAATCCACAAAGCTACAACTATCTTATATTTGATAAAGGAGCTAAAAGCATGCAATGGAGGGAGGATAGCATCTTCAACAAATGGTGCTGGGAAAACTGGAAATCCATATGCAACAAAATGAAGCTGAATCCCCTCCTCTCGCCATGCACAAAAGTTAACTCAAAGTGGATCAAGGAGCTAGATATCAAATCAGAGACTCTGCGTCTGATAGAAGAAAAAGTTGGCTCCGATCTACATATTGTAGGGTCGGGCTCCAAATTCCTTAATAGGACACCCATAGCACAAAAGTTGATAACAAAAATCAACAAATGGGACTTACTTAAACTGAAAAGTTTTCTCTCAGCAAGAGAAACAATAAAAGAGGTAAATAGGGAGCCTACATCATGGGAACAAATTTTTACTCCTCACACTTCAGATAGAGCCCTAATATCCAGAGTATACAAAGAACTCAAAAAATTAAACAATAAGAAAACAAATAACCCAATCAACAAATGGGCCAAAGACCTGAACAGACACTTCTCAGAGGAGGACATACAATCAATCAACAAGTACATGAAAAAATGCTCACCATCTCTAGCAGTCAGAGAAATGCAAATCAAAACCACCCTAAGATACCATCTCACTCCAGTAAGATTGGCAGCCATTATGAAGTCAAACAACAACAAGTGCTGGAGAGGATGTGGGGAAAAGGGTACTCTTGTACATTGCTGGTGGGACTGCAAACTGGTGCGGCCAATCTGGAAAACAGTATGGAGACTCCTGGGAAAGCTGGGAATGGAACCACCATTTGACCCAGCTATTGCCCTTCTTGGACTTTTCCCTGAAGACCTTAAAAGAGCGTACTACAGGGATACTGCTACATCGATGTTCATAGCAGCACAATTCACAATTGCTAGACTGTGGAACCAACCCAGATGCCCTTCAATAGATGAATGGATAAAAAAAATGTGGCATTTATACACCATGGAGTATTACGCAGCACTAAAAAATGACAAAATCATAGAATTTGCAGGGAAATGGATGGCACTAGAGCAGATTATGCTTAGTGAAGCTAGCCAATCCCTAAAAAACAAGTAAATGATCTTATTTTCTAAAACAAACAAAGAAAAAAACTCTAATGTGTAACTTTTCTAAGGAGGTGAACTATCCTTCATGGAGTATAGCTTTGATTTAGAGATTCTGTATTCATTTTTTTTAGAATAACAGAAAGAGTATAACTTACTAAAAAATTAGGATTTGTTTTTGTCAACAAACTACCAAAAAGAAGTTGATTATAAACTATGATTCACTAAAACTCAACATCATTTTGCTATTTAAAAATTTCTATTAAAAGCTTTTGATATCAAATAATTATTTTTCTACTTAAAATAGTTTGACTACTTAAAAACCATGACTGTAAAACTGGAATTTATATCAATTACTTGTTGAATCATGACATGACTGTCTGAAGTTCCTCGAATTCCATGTTATCAGCATTCTCATTAGGCAAACGAACACACTGAATAAAAAGAATAATGTATGTATTTGCACACTAATTTTAAACATGTATAATTGTGACTTTTTATATATAAGTATACATATATAATCACATGTAAACTTCTTGATTTGTGAGTCTGTTCAAAGAGCTGAGAAGGGAGATACCAATATAACAAATTATATACCTTATTTAAAAAATTGAAATAAAATGGCAGTAATTATAATCTGACTTTTCTGCCTAAAAATATCCTGGGTTGACAGTAAATTAAAGTCAGTTTCTGAACACTTGAAGGTTAATAAGATGTTAAATCATTGTCATTTTTGTCAATTAAAAGCAAAACTTGTAAATTCAGTTTTCTTGTTTCACATGGAGGGTAAGATGGGGAATACAAGGCTACAAAATGGACTTTTATACAATTTCCCACATTTTGCCACCCATATACTATGGTAAATATTTAGATATGATTATATATGGCAGGATGTAGGATATAGATCAGGTTAGAAATATTTTGCAGGATACAAAGAAGAATCCAACCAAGTTGTATAAATCAATATAAGTTTGAGATGTAGTATTCACAGTGATAAAAAGGAGAATAAAGAATCTATTTATAAATTGACTATTAATCATTTCATTTGGCAGTGTTGTTGGTGAACGGAACTACCCTAGGTCCTGAAGATACAGGGATGAGAAGGGTAGACTTGGTGCCTGTGTTCATGGGGCTTATCTTCTAGCTAGGAAGAGGGACAGTAGACAAGTAAACAGTCAACTCAAAATGCAGCTTTGGTCCACAATGGGAAGTGTCTGGGTGACTTGAGGTCATGCAGATTATTTTGCACAGGGTATTCAAAGAAAGCCCCAGGAGAGGCTTGATGGCTGAGAAACTGAGCCTTAGAGAGATTTAGGAGAGTGTAGATGGAGGAAACAACTTTAAAGCAACATGAGAGCTGCACGTTTGGGGAGTAATGAGAAGTCTGTGTGTCTGGCTGGAGCAGAGGAAATGAGGAGTAGCAGCCAGGAAGGTATACAGGTGCCCACGCAGGTCCACTTGACCTAAAGACCACTAAGGGCTTTGGAAAATGCTCAACTGAAAAGTGTTTAAAATAGGGTAGTTCATGTGAACACATTCCATTTAAAAAGATCCCTCTGGCTGTGTTATGGAGTGCAAATACAAGAGGGAAATAGAAGCAGGCCAATCAGGTAAGAGGGAGTGCCCTGGCCCTTGGCAAGAAATAGTAGAAGCTAGGATGAGGGAAGTGGTAGAGGATATGCTGTTTGACAGCATTAGGAATAACACTTTGAAAATAAAGTAGCAGGAGACACTGATGAATGAGATATGTACAGTGAACAGCACTATCAGCTGAGACAACCAAGTTATTTTTGGTCTGAGCACCCAAGTAATTGTACTGCCATCAAAGGAGCTGGGAAGAGGAGAAAGACAGAGGGATGGGCTATTCTGAGGCTTGTGGTGGGGGATTAAGAATGTATCAACACTGAGATGTTTTCTGTCATGTAAGTGAAGATGTTAGTTCAGCTGTTGATGTGTGAGTTTGGAACGTAAGACCAAGTCAGAGCTACAGTTGGCCATTTAGAAGCAAACACATTTCACCACTGAATATTTGGTGCGCAGAGCTATGGAAAGCAAAGACAGCCAAGGACTGATCCTGAGAACACTCTAAAATTTAGAGATCAGGAGAGTAGAATGATCTAGCAAAGGGACCAAGAGAGAGAGTCAAGGAGGCAGAGTGAAAGTCAGGAGAATGTCATGTCCTAGAGGCCAGTAAAAAAAGAAGTTGCTAAACTTGTAGTAGTTTCTACTGAGGCTAAGAAGTCTGTTCCTTTAATGGAACTAATTATACAAACAAAGAAGACCTCTGGGGTAATAGTGCTACCCCCCTTCAACCTCTCAGCGTCAATGGCAAGAGCAAAGAAGGAGTGTTTTGATTCTCCAAGTTCCTAGAAGGACTCTTCTAAATCCATTCACTTGTCCCCTTCCCACTCATATCTTCATGACCACCTCCTGCCCTAATAGGGTTTCTGCTTTCACATTGGGTCCAGTGATGGGGGCCTGCAAAGAACTGATAATAGATTAATAGGAGAAAAGACAGTGTTTGTTTATAAATGCGTTAGGTACACAGGAGTAATCTGTGATGAGTAATTCAATAGCTATAGATAAAAGGTTACACATTAAATTTAATGGGATGGGGAGGGCTTGGGATTCGTGGAAAGGTATGAAAGTTTCTGTTGGGCCTTTTGATGCCAATGGGATGTGCAGTCTATCTCCATGGCAGTCACAGGAAACTTGGGGAGAGGATGTAATGGCAACTGTATTTTTTGGAGGCCTTGTTTGAAGAAGATTTCTTTCTCCATGTTTTTTAGCTCAAATATTTACTCTTAAAAACGATCTCTATACTAATTCGGGAGGTCTCCACAATAGCACCATAATGAATTTCATTGTGTTCTTTATCAATGTTTGTATTTATATAGAATCTTGGGGTTTCAGGATTCTTATCTCTTGGAATTTCACTTCACTTGTGTATCTGCTGTTCTGATTCTTTTTCCACCTCTTTGCAATTCTGGATCTCCTCCACTGTGACACTCTGGAGCTGTCCTCTGGATATTCCCTCCATTATCTGCTGGTTCTTCTTTGCGCCCACTGACTGCCCAGCAGTCATCTGGTGTGTGGTAGATTTCACTGGGCCTACTTTTTTTTCCAGACAAATTTTCTCCCTTTTCTTAGTCTTCCTGCTTTGAAAGTCATGTCTTCAGAGTAAAACAGCCACCACCTCTGCTTCTTGATGTTATCTGGAGACTTTAGAAAGGGCTCCCGATCTCCATATTCATGGAGATGAGTCTTCCAGTTTGATCACAAAATTCCTGGACTGCCTTTTCTCCAGTAAGCTTGTCTCTCAGCCAGCCTCATCCATGCCACGGTCACACCCCAGATCTTGAATTCCTAATATTGTATACTCAATTCCAGACATCCTAGCTTCTCACCACTTCCACTGACCTTTCTTTAGCTCTTCCTCTACTTCTTTAGATTTATCTTTGACTCCCATGAGACCATAACCCATGGTTACTACCTCCACTTTATTTATTTTTTTTTAATTTTTTATTGTTGGCTGTTCAAAACATTACATAGTTCTTGATATATCATATTTCACAATTTGATTCAAGAGGGTTATGAGCTCCCATTTTTACCCCATATACAGATTGCAGAATCACATCAGTTACACATCCATTGATTTACATATTGCCATACTAGTGTCTGTTGTGTTCTGCTGCCTTTCCTATCCTCTACTATCCCCCCTCCCCTCCCCTCCCCTCTTCTCTCTCTACCCCCTCGACTGTCATTCATTTGTCCCCCTTGTATTATTTTTCCCCTTCCCCTCACTTCCTCTTGTATGTACTTTTGTATAGCTCTGAGGGTCTCCTTCCATTTCCATGCACTTTCCCTTCTCTCTCCCTTTCCCTCCCACCTCTCATCCCTGTTTAATGTTAATCTTCTTCTCATGCTCTTCGACCCTCCTCTGTTCTTAGTTACTCTCCTTATATCAAAGAAGACATTTGGCATTTGTTTTTTAGGGATTGGCTAGCTTCACTTAGCATAATCTGCTCTAATGCCATCCATTTCCCTGTAAATTCTATGATTTTGTCATTTTTTAATGCAGAGTAATACTCCATTGTGTATAAATGCCACATTTTTTTATCCATTCATCCATTGAAGGGCATCTAGGTTGGTTCCACAGTCTAGCTATTGTGAATTGTGCTGCTATGAACATCGATGTAGCAGTGTCCCTGTAGCATGCTCTTTTTAGGTCTTTAGGGAATAGACCAGAAGGGGAATAGCTGGGTCAAATGGTGGCTCCATTCCCAGCTTTCCAAGAAATCTCCATACTGCTTTCCAAATTGGCTGCACCAATTTGCAGTCCCACCAGCAATGTACAAGTGTACCCTTTTCCCCACATCCTCGCCAGCACTTGTTGTTGTTTGACTTCATAATGGCTGCCACTCTAACTGGAGTGAGATGGTATCTTAGGGTGGTTTTGATTTGCATTTCTCTGACTGCTAGAGATGGTGAGCATTTTTTCATGTACTTGTTGATTGATTGTATGTCCTCCTCCGAGAAGTGTCTGTTCAGGTCCTTGGCCCATTTGTTGATTGGGTTGTTTGTTCTCTTATTGTCTAATTTTTTGAGTTCTTTGTATACTCTGGATATTAGGGCTCTGTCTGAAGTGTGAGGAGTAAAGATTTGTTCCCAGGATGTAGGCTCTCTATTTACCTCTCTTATTGTATCTTTTGCTGAGAAAAAACTTTTTAGTTTGAGTAAGTCCCATTTGTTGATTCTAGTTATTAATTTTTGTGCTATGGGTGTCCTATTGAGGAATTTGGAGCCCGACCCCACAGTATGTAGATCGTAGCCAACTTTTTCTTCTATCAGACGGCGTGTCTCTGATTTGATATCAAGCTCCTTGATCCATTTTGAATTAACTTTTGTGCATGGCGAGAGAAAGGGATTCAGTTTCATTATGTTGCATATGGATTTCCAGTTTTCCCAGCACCATTTGTTGAAGATGCTATCCTTCCTCCATTGCATGCTTTTAGCCCCTTTATCAAATATAAGGTAGTTGTAGTTTTGTGGATTGGTTTCTGTGTCCTCTATTCTGTACCATTGTTCCACCCGCCTGTTTTGGTACCAGTACCATGCTGTTTTTGTTACTATTGCTCTGTAGTATAGTTTGAAGTCTGGTATCGCTATACCGCCTGATTCACACTTCCTGCTTAGCATTGTTTTTGCTATTCTGGGTCTTTTATTTTTCCATATGAATTTCATGATTGCTTTCTCTATTTCTACAAGAAATGCCGTTGGGATTTTGATTGGCATTGCATTAAACCTATAGAGAACTTTTGGTAATATCGCCATTTTGATGATGTTAGTTCTGCCTATCCATGAACAGGGTATATTTTTCCATCTTCTAAGATCTTCTTCTATTTCTCTCTTTAGGGTTCTGTAGTTTTCATTGTATAAGTCTTTCACCTCTTTTGTTAGGTTGATTCCCAAGTATTTTATTTTTTTTGAAGATATTGTGAATGGAGTGGTTGTCCTCATTTCCATTTCAGAGGATTTGTCGCTGATATACAGGAATGCCTTTGATTTATGCGTGTTGATTTTATATCCTGCCACTTTGCTGAATTCATTTATTAGCTCTAATAGTTTCTTTGTAGACCCTTTTGGGTCTGCTAGGTATAGAATCATGTCATCTACAAATAGTGATAATTTAAGTTCTTCTTTTCCTATTTTGATGCCTTTAATTTCTTTCGTCTGTCTAATTGCTCTGGCCAGTGTTTCGAGAACTATGTTGAACAGAAGTGGTGAGAGAGGGCATCCCTGTCTTGTTCCAGATTTTAGAGGGAATGCCTTCAATTTTTCTCCATTCAGAATGATGCTAGCCTGAGGCTTAGCATAGATTGCTTTTACAATATTGAGGTATGTTCCTGTTATCCCTAGTTTTTCTAGAGTTTTGAACATAAAGGGATGCTGTACTTTGTCGAATGCTTTTTCTGCATCTATCGAGATGATCATATGGTTCTTATTTTTAAGTCTATTGATGTAGTGAATAACATTTATTGATTTCGGTATATTGAACCAGCCTTGCATCCCAGGGATGAATCCTACTTGATCATGGTGCACAATTTTTTTGATAAGTTTTTGTATCCGAGTGGCCAGAATTTTATTGAGGATTTTTGCATCTAGGTTCATTAGAGATATTGGTCTGTAGTTTTCTTTCTTTGAATTGTCTTTGTCTGGTTTAGGTATCAGGGTGATGTTGGCCTCGTAGAATGAATTTGGAAGTTCTCCCTCTTTTTCTATTTCCCGAAGTAGCTTGAAAAGTATTGGTATTAGTTCCTCTTTAAAGGTTTTGTAAAACTCTGCTGTATACCCATCCGGTCCTGGGCTTTTCTTAGTTGGTAGTCTTTTGATGGTTTCTTCTATTTCCTCAATTGATATTGGTCTGTTTAGGTTGTCTATATCCTCCTGACTCAATCTGGGCAGATCATATGACTTAAGAAATTTATCGATGCCTTCACTATCTTCTAATTTATTGGAGTATAAGGATTCAAAATAATTTTTGATTATCTTCTGTATTTCTGAAGTGTCTGTTGTGATATTGCCTCTTTCATCCCGTATGTTAGTAATTTGAGTTCTCTCTCTTCTTCTCTTCGCTAGCATGGCTAAGGGTCTGTCGATTTTGTTTATTTTTTCAAAGAACCAACTTTTAGTTTTGTCAATTTTTTCAATTGTTTCTTTTGTTTCGATTTCATTAATTTCAGCTCTGATTTTCATTATTTCTTGCCTTCTACTTCTTTTGCTGTTGTTTTGCTCTTCTTTTTCTAGGATTTTGAGATGAAGTATGAGATCATTTATTTGTTGGTTTTTTCTTTTTTTAAGGAATGAACTCCAAGCAATGAATTTTCCTCTTAGAACTGCTTTCAATGTGTCCCATAGATTCCGATATGTTGTGTCTGTGTTTTCATTAATCTCTAAGAATTTTTTAATTTCTTCCTTGATGTCTTCTATAACCCATTGATCATTCAGTAACCTATTGTTCATTCTCCAAGTGATGTATTCTTTTCTCTTCCTTCTTTTATCATTGATTTTCAGTTCCATTCCATTATGATCAGATAGGATGCATGGTATTATCTCTACTCCTTTATATTGTCTAAGAGTTTCCCTGTGACATAATATATGATCTATTTTTGAGAAGGATCCATGTGCTGCTGAGAAAAAAGTGTAACTGCTTGATGTTGGGTGGTATATTCTATATATGTCAATTAAGTCTAGGTTATTAATTGTGTTATTGAGTTCTATAGTTTCCTTATTAACCTTTGTTTGGAAGATCTGTCCAGTGGTGATAGGGTGTGTTGAAGTCTCCCATGATTATTGTATGGTGGTCTATCAGACTCTTGAACTTGAGAAGAGTTTGTTTGATGAACATAGCTGCACCATTGTTTGGGGCATATATATTTATGATTGTTATGTCTTGTTGGTGTATGGTTCCCTTGAGCAGTATGTAGTGTCCCTCTTTATCCCTTTTGATTAACTTTGGCTTGAAATCTATTTTATTTGATATGAGTATGGATACTCCTGCTTGTTTCCGAAGTCCATATGAGTGATATGATTTTTCCCAACCTTTCACCTTCAGCCTATGTATGTCTTTTCCTATCAAATGCGTCTCCTGTAGGCAGCATATTGTTGGGTCTTGTTTTGTGATCCATTCTACTAGCCTGTGTCTCTTGATTGGTGAGTTTAAGCCATTAACATTTAGGGTTATTATTGAGATATGGGTTGTTCTTCCAGCCATATTTGTTTATTTATGTTACTAAACATGGTTTGTTTTCCTCTTTGATTATTTTCCCCCCTTTAGTGTCCTACCTCCCACTGTTGGTTTTCATTGTTATTTTCCATTTCCTCTTCCTGCAATGTTTTGCCAAGGATGTTTTGAAGAGATGGTTTTCTAGCTGCAAATTCTTTTAACTTTTGTTTATCGTGGAAGGTTTTAATTTCATCTTCCATCCTGAAGCTTAATTTCGCTGGAAACACAATTCTTGGTTGGAACCCATTTTCTTTCAGTGTTTGAAATATGTTATTCCAGGATCTTCTAGCTTTCAGAGTCTGTGTTGAAAGATCAGCTGTTATCCTGATTGGCTTACCCCTAAATGTGATCTGCTTCCTTTCTCTTGTAGCTTTTAAAATTCTCTCCTTATTCTGTATGTTGGGCATCTTCATTATAATGTGTCTAGGTGTGGGTCTCTTATGATTTTGCACATTCGGCGTCCTGTAGGCTTCTAGGATTTGGGGTTCTGTCTCATTCTTCAAGTCTGGGAAGTTTTCTCGTATTATTTCATTGAATAGATTGCTCATTCCTTTGGTTTGAAACTCTGTCCCTTCCTGTATCCCAATGACTCTTAAATTTGGTCTCTTGATGTTATCCCATATTTCTCGGATGTTCTGCTCATGGTTTCTTAACAGTCTTGCTGAGCTGTCTATGTTCTTTTCAAGTTGAAATACTTTATCTTCATTGTCTGATGTTCTGTCTTCTAAGTGTTCTACTCTGCTGGTAGTATTCTCAATTGAGTTTTTAAGTTGGCTTATTGCTTCCTGCATTTCTAGGATTTCTGTTTGTTTGTTTTTTATAACCTCTATTTCCCTGTATAGTTGATCTTTTGCTTCTTGGATTTGTTTATGTAATTCATTGTTGAAGTGATCTTTCATTGTCTGATTTTGCTGTCTGATGTCTTCCTTGAGACTCCAGATCATCTGAAGCATGTATATCCTGAATTCTTTATCTGACATTCCATCTGCTGCAGCTATTACCTCTTCTAACGTTGAGTTGACCTGCAATGCTTGTGGTCCTTTCTTTCCTTGTCTCTTCATACTGTTCGCGTTCCTTTCTACTTGGTGAAACTGTTGTGCTATTGAATTTTCCCCCTATATATTTATATTGGTCTTGTATAGTTGCAAAGTCTCCCTCGCAGGCGTGGGCGGCGGCTCTGCCCCTCCTCCAATTGGGGCAATGTGCCTACCACGCCGGCAGGCCGCTGGGCCTGCTCTGCCGGTCGGTAGCAGGTCCGCCGACTTTGCAGGCGCGGGCGGCGACTCTGTCCCTCTGCGGGCCACTAGGCTTGTTCTGTCGGTGGTCGCAGTTCTGTCTACTTTGCAGGCGAGGCAGCGGCACTGCCCCTCTGCAGGCCTCTGGGGCTGTACTGCCAGTGGGTCGCAGGTCCGCCTACCTTGCAGGCGCGGGGGGGGGGCGGCTCTACCCTTCCTCAGGCCACTGGGCCTGTTCTGTCTCTCGGTTGCAGTTCTGGCCTGTTGTGATGGTGGTCACAGTTCCGTCTACCTTGCAGGCGCGGGGGGGAGGCGGCGGCTCTGCCTCTCAGCATGCTGCTGCTCCTCTTCTGCCGGTGGGTCGCAGGCCCGCCTACCTTGCAGGAGTGATTGGAAGCTCTGCCCCTCCGCGGGCCACTGGGCCTTTTCTGTCAGTGGTCACAGTTCCGCCTACCTGGCAGGCGCGGAGGGTGGGGGGCGGCTCTGCCCCTCAGCAGGCCGCTGGGCCTGTTCTGTGGGTGGTCACAGGTCCCTCTACCTTGCCGGCGCAGGGGGAGGGGGCGGCTCTGCCTCTCAGCAGGCCGCTGCTCCTCTTCTGCCGGTGGGTCGCAGGCCCGCCTACCTTGCAGGAGTGATGGGAAGCTGTGCCCCTCCGCAGGCCACTGGGCCTTTTCTGTCAGTGGTCACAGTTCCGCCTACCTGGCAGGCGCGGGGGGTGTGGGGCGGCTCTGTCCCTCAGCAGGCCGCTGGGCCTGCTGTGTGCATGGTCACAGTTCCCTCTACTTTGCCGGCTCAGGGGGAGGGGGCGGCTCTGCCTCTCAGCAGGCCGCTGCTCCTATTCTGCCGGTGGGTCGCAGGCCCGCCTACATTGCAGGAGTTATTGGAAGCTCTGTCCTGCCGCGGGCCACTGGGCCTTTTCTGTCAGTGGTCACAGTTCCACTACCTGGCAAGCGCGGGGGGTGGGGGGCGGCTCTGCCCCTCAGCAGGCCGCTGGGCCTGTTCTGTGGGTGGTCACAGGTCCCTCTACCTTGCCGGCCCAGGGGGAGGGGGCGGCTCTGCCTCTCAGCAGGCCGCTGCTCCTCTTCTGCCGGTGGGTCGCAGGCCCGCCTACCTTGCAGGAGTGATTGGAAGCTCTGCCCCTCCGCAGGCCACTGGGCCTTTTCTGTCAGTGGTCACAGTTCCGCCTACCTGGCAGGCGCGGGGGGTGTGGGGCGGCTCTGCCCCTCAGCAGGCCGCTGGGCCTGCTGTGTGCGTGGTCACAGTTCCCTCTACTTTGCCGGCTCAGGGGGAGGGGGCGGCTCTGCCTCTCAGCAGGCCGCTGCTCCTATTCTGCCGGTGGGTCGCAGGCCCGCCTACCTTGCAGGAGTGATTGGAAGCTCTGTCCCGCCGCGGGCCACTGGGCCTTTTCTGTCGGTGGTCACAGTTCCACTACCTGGCAGGCGCGGGGGGTGGGGGGCGGC
>NW_026695032.1:0-25746 GCF_021218885.2 Marmota monax
AGACAAGAATTGGTGTCAACATACTTTATATACAACCAGAGATATAAAAAATTGACAACCAGAGATATAAAAAATTGTGCTGTATACATGATATAAGAATTATAATGCATTCTGCTGTCATTTATTTTAAAAAAAAATCAAGTAAAAATATAACAACGTATTCCTCTGATAGGCAGAATGACAGTCTTTAAAACTCCCCACCCCAAAATTTTATTCAGGAAAAGAACAAGGTACCCAAGTCACTTTTTCTTTTTCTCCTCTTTTTCCCCCCTTTGGTACCAGGAGTAGACCCCAAGGACACTAAACCACTGAGCCACAGTTCTAGCATTTTTTTTAATTCAGTAAATACAGAGTAGTGGGGAATTGCTCCTCCAGGCAGAAGACCCCTCCCACTTGGGTGTCAGGGGGAGATCTTATACCACTGTAGCCATGGTAAAGGGTACATTCTCCTTCAGGTGGGTGACCCCTCCCACCTGGGTGGCTGGGGAGTTCCTATACCACTGCAGGCGGGGTAGAGGGAACTCTCCCCTACAGACGGGAGATCCCTTCTATCTGGGTGTCCTGGGGAGCTCCTATAACGCTGCAGACAGGTTAGAGGTGAGTCCCAGATCCAGGAGGGAGACCCTTCCAACTGGGTGTCAGGGGAAGTTCATATACTGCTGCTGGCAGGGTAGAGTGGACTTGCCCTTCTAGTTGGGAGACCCCTCCCACCTGGGTGTCTGTGTGAGCTCCTATACCTCTGCAGCCAGGGTAGAGAGGACTCGCCCCTCCAATCGGGAGACCCCTCCCACCTGAGTGTCTAAGGGAGCTTGATTACTTCAGCATCCAGGGTAGAGGGGACTCGCTCCTACAGGCAGGATCCCCATCCCAGCTGGCTGTCAGAGGGAGCTCCAATGCTGTGACAGCAAGGGTAGAGGGAACATGTCCATGCAGGCAGAAGATCCCTCCCACCTGGGTGTACTAGGAGATCTCATATGGCAAAAGGTAAATAGAGGGGACTTGCCCTTCCAGGCGGGATACCCCTCCCACCTGGGTGTCAGGGAAGCTTGTATACCGCAAAAGCCAGGGTAGAGGGGACTCTCCTGTCCATGCAGAAGACCACTCCCACCTGTGTGTCTGCAAGAGCTTGTATACCTCCACAGCCAGGGTAGAAGGGACTCATTGCTCCAAGAGGGAGACCCCTCTCACCTGGCTATGGGGGGGTCTCCTATACCCCCTCAGCCAGTGTAGAGGGGACTCGACTCTCTAGTCAGGAGACACCATAACCTGGGTGTCGGCGGGAGCTCCTATACCACGAGAGTCAGGGTAGAGTGGACATGCACCTCCAGTTGGAAGGCGGCTCCCACCTGGGTGTCAGGGGAAACTCATATACTGCTGCAGCCAGGGTAAAGTGGACACGCTCCTCCAGGCGAGAGACCCCTCCCATCTTGGTGCCAGGGCGAGCTTGTATTCTGCCTTAGCCAGGGTAGAGGGGACTCGCCCCTCCTGGTGGGAGACCCTCTTTCACCTGGTTGTCAGGGGGAACTCTTATACTGCTGCAGCCATTGTAGAGGGGACTCGCCCCTCAAGGCAAGAGACCACTTTCCCATGGGTGTGGGGAGGAGCTCATGTATCTCCAAAGCCAGGGTGGAGGGGACTCGCCCTTTCCAGTGGGAGACACCTCACATCTTGGTATAGGGGGCTCCTAAACCACAGCAGCCAGAATAGAGGGGACTCGCCCCTCCAAGCAGGAGACCCCTCGCACCTTGGTCTTGGAAAAGTTGGTAAACCCCTGCAGCCAGGGAAAGGGGAAATCTTAATCGGCCTAAATCCAAAGATTGGAAAGGTGAGTCCCCTCTACTTTAGCTCTAACCAGACAAGAGCTTCCAGTACACCCTGGTGGGAGGGGTGTCCCCTGCAGGGGTGTGTTTCCTCTACCCTGGCTGTGGCAGTATAGAAGCCCCCACCCCGACCCAGGTGGGGGGTCTCTAGCCTGTAGGAGCGAGTCCCTTCTACCCTGGCTGCTGCAGTAATCAAGCTCTCCTGGACACCCAGGAGGGAGGGTTCTCCCAATTGGAGGGGCAAGTCCCCACTATCCTGGATGCGGATGTATAGTAGCTCACACAGACACCCAGCCAAATCTTAATCGGCCTAAATCTCCCTTTTAGGCCGGAGACCCCTCCCACCTGGGTGTCAGGTGGAGCTCATATTTCCCAGCAGCCAGGGTAGAGGCAACTTGCACCTCCAGGCGAGAAACACCTCCCACCTATATCACCTTAGCCAAGGTAGAGGGGACATGCCCCTTCAGGCGGGAGACCCCTGCCATCTTGGTATGTAGGAAGGATCTCTTATACCACAGCAGCCAGAATAGAGGGTTTTAAGCAGGAGACCACTCCCACCTGGGTGTCTGGGAGAGCTGGTAAGCCCCCGATGGGTAGTGGGAAGTCACCCTTCTAGGTGGGAAACCATTCCCACCTGGGTGTCAGGGAAACCTAGTATACCACTGCAGCCAGGGAAGTGGGGACTCGCCCTTTCATTCAGGAGACCCCTTACATCTGGGTATGAGGGGTGCTCGAATACCAAAGCAGCCAGAATAGAGGAAACTCACCCCTCTAGGCAGGAGACCCCTCCCATCTGGGTGTCTAGGAGAGCTGGTACACCCCCTCAGCTAGGGTAGAGGGAAGTCACCCCTCTAGATGGGAGTCCCCTCCGGCCTGGGTGTCAGGGGAATCTCCTTAACCGCTAAAGCCAAGGTAGAGAGGATTCGCCCTTCCAGGTGGAAGACCCAATCCACCTGGGTGTCAGGTGGAGCTCATATACCCCAGCAGCCATGGTAGAGGCGACTAGCACCTCCAGGCGAAAGACACCTCCCACCTGGGGGAATGGGGGTAACTCCTATACTGCATTAGCCAAGGTAGAGGGGAATCGCTTCTCCAGGGGGAAGACACCTCCCACATGGGTGTCTGGTGAGGTGGGGATCTTATACACCTGCAGATGGGGTAGCAGCAAATCACCCCTCCAGGCGAGATACCCTCCCTCCTGGGTGTCTGGGGGAGCTTGCATACCACTGCAGCCAGAACAGAGTGGACTCAACTCTCAAGGAGAGAGACCCCTTCCACCTGGGTGTAC
Source organism: Marmota monax (assembly GCF_021218885.2). Classification (NCBI taxonomy): domain Eukaryota; kingdom Metazoa; phylum Chordata; class Mammalia; order Rodentia; family Sciuridae; genus Marmota; species Marmota monax. The sequence goes on from NW_026695032.1 coordinate 3,109, forward strand.
TGGGGAGCTCCTATACCACTGAAGCCAGGTTAGAAGTGATTCGCACCTTTAGGAGGGAGACCCTACCCACCTTGGTGTCAGGGGGAGTTCCTATACCTTTGCAGCCAGGGTAGAGTGGAATTGCACTTACAGTTGGTAGACCCCACCCACATGGGTGTCTAGGTGAGCTCCTATATCTCCACAGCCAGGGTAGAGGGGACACGTCCCCCCTGCGTGTAGGGGGGAGCTCCTATACCACCGCAGCCAAGGAAGAGGGGACTCACCCCTCCAGGCGGGACACCCCGCCCCCCTGGGTGTCAGGGGAGCTCCTATACCACTGCAGTTGGGGTAGAGGGAACTCTATCCTCCAGAAGGGAGACCACTTCCACCTGGGGAGCTCCTATACGGCTGCAGCAGGGTAGAGGGGACTCCTCCCAATTGGGTGTCAGGGGAGCTCCTATACTGCAGCAGCCAGGGTAGAGGGGACTCCCAAGTCTAGGCAGGAGACCCCTCCCACCTGGGTGTCAGGGGCAGATTTTAAACCACTTCTGTCAGGATAGAGGGGACTTGCCCTTCCAGTCGGGAGACCCTCCCACCTGGGTGTCTGTGTGAGCTCCTATACATCCGCATCCAGGATAGTGGGGACTTGCCCCTCCAATTGGGAGAACCCTCCCTCCTGGGTGTCCAGGAGAGCTTGATTACTGCAGCAGCCAGGGTAGAAGGGACTCGCTCCTACAGGCTAGAGACCCCCCACCTGGGTCGGGGTGGGGGCTCCTATACTGCCACAGCCAGGGTAGAGGAAACACACCCCTGCAGGGGACACCCCTCCCACCAGGGTGTACTGGGAGCTCTTGTCTGTTTAGAGCTAAAGTAGAGGGGACTCACCTTTCCAGGTGGGATACCACTCCCATCTGGATGTCTGGGAGAGCCTGAATATAGCCACAGTGAGGGTAGAGGGGACCCATTACTCCAGGTGGGAGACTGTTTCCATCTGGGTGTCTGGGGGAGCTCATATACCCCTGCAAAAAGCGTAGAGGAGACTCACCCCTTCATTCGGAAGAACCTATATCCTGCATGTCCTGGCAGCTCCTATACAGCCAGAGCCATGGGAGTGGGGACTGGACTCTCCAGGTGGAAGATCCCTAACACCTGGTTGCCATTGGAGTTCATATACTGCCATAGCAGGGTAGAGAGGACTTTCCATTCAAGGCAGTAGACTCCTCCCACCTGGGTGTAGGGGGGACCTCTTATACCACTGCAGCCAGGGTAGAGGGGACTCGCCCCTCCAGGTGAGAGACCCATCCAACCTGGTTGTCATGGAATGCTAGTAAACCACTGCAGCCAGCGTACAGGGGACTCGCCTTTTCAGGCGCAAGATCCCTCACATCTGGTTATGTTGGGGGCTCGTATACCACAGCAGCCAGAACAGAGGGGACTCTCCCTTCCAAGCAGGAGACCCTTCCCATCTGGGTGTCTGAGAGAGATGGTACACCCTCTCAGCCAGGGTAGAGGGACTCACCCCTCTAGGCTGGAGACCCCTCCCACCTGGGTAACAGGGAAAGCTCCTTAACTTCTGCAGTAAGGATAGGGTAGCTCTGGGGAAATGCATGACACTGTGTGCTGCCTGGTCTGAGACCAAGATCCCCTAAATGATGGCTCCTGCTGAGGGCTCATGCTAGTGGGGTTGTGCAGTGACCTTAGCCTTAGCTTCCCATCTGAGGGGAAGGAAGTCCACCCAATTTTTATTTGAGTTTTCCTAAAGCTGCTTGTTTATGTGTTTTAATTTGAACCTGAAGGCTTCTCCACACATAGTGAAAGGGAACTTAATTTGATGTGTAACAGACTGTAGCTCCCTCTAGGAACAGGTAGCAGAGTCCCAGCCATGCACAGCCAGCCCATCTGGCCCCCACACAGAGATCTTTGTGCTTCACCACAGTTTATGACACTTCCTTTCCTCGGGCTCTAAGTCTAGCTTGCACATGTGGCAGGTGGAAAGTTCAACAGCATTCATTCTGCACTATTGCTGGATTTAGGGTCAAATAAATGCAAGAAAGATCTGCAGTATGAGATTCGTCATCATTTGTTCTTTTAAGGATTTTCATGATCAAAAAGGGACTTGAAGATATTCTGGTGTGTCCAGACTCCTTGAATTGTATAAGGACTGTGAGGTCCATGTGTCCCCATACAGCCCTGGGGATTAAAGCACTCAGACTGCTATTTGAGCTCCTCATCTTTTGACTCTAGTTTTATGTGTGCTGTGAGAGAGCATACGAATATAGGATGTCATGACAAACAGGACCGGGTGTGTAAGTGTGGCTGGGTCAGAAGGGGACTGGGTTCCACTCCCTGGAGTGCTACTCAAAGATGCACATTCCTTTGTGCATCTGCATCAAAAGAGTCTAGATCCCCTTCTGGGACACTGGCCAATTTCACCTGTACAATCTAGGAACCCAGAACCCATGCTTTTCTACAGAAATGAATGAACTTCATAAAAATTGACTGAGGGCCTGGGGACATAGCTCAGTGGTAGAGCACTTGCCTATCATGTGGAAGGACCTGGGTTCCATCCCCAGAACCACAAAAGTACATAAACAAATAAGTGAATAAATAAATCCAATATTGACATGATTCCAGTGGAAAGTTTTCATTTGAAGAAAATTGTCTGTCGGGAGTCTTGAAAAGACAAAACCAGAACCCACATGAAAACAATGGATTGCATTTTTTAATTGGTATGCACAGGAATGGAAAAATGATCTCCTTAAAGATTCTTTTTCCAAAAACAACAGAAATCCTGGGTTGGTGTGGAAGGGAAAGTGAGGAAGAAGAGACAGATAAGCAAGAAATGAAAGATGAGACCAAGCAGAGATACACAGGAGAGTTTATTTTTCAGACTTGACAAGTAAAGGCCATCTCTCTATAGGAGAGAGGGGCAAAACTGGGAAATTTATGGGGGAGGATCAGGAATCAGAGCCCAGTGGTCCTCATGCAGATGGTTAAGTGTTGGGTTTGTATGAAGATGAGGTGAGCCTTTCTCAGAAATGCCCTTTGGTGGGAAAATGAAATGTTTTCCTTAGTATGGGAGTTGTCACTTAAGATGGCCATCCAGGTGCTAAGCAGTGACCTTATAGTGAGAAACTGATGTGACTCCATGTTTGAAATAACCAGCCTCTACCTCAGAGCAGGGCCTGTCCAAAGTGGGGCGGGGGGAGATCCAGCATTCCTAGGCACATAGCTACCCCTAACTGCAGTGACCAGATAGCCTTGACTCAACAATGCAAGACCAAAGAATGAGACCTAATTTTGGACTATAGCAACAACCAATCAGAGTGAGACAGGGAACATATCTGAAATGCCAGGTGACCCTCCCAGTAGTTTTGGTGATTGATAACATGTTAAAAAAAAAACATGTAGTTTAGCGCATACACCCCTCGCACCTTAAACCAATCAGTTCAAATGTATCCACCTCTTGAACTAACCAATCACCCTTACCCAACTTGTTCCCACCAGTGAATGTGCTAAACAATGTTAAGAGTTTTTGTTTGATTTTCTCACGGTGTGAAATGGTTTGCTGTGTGATGGATGTTGTGATGCATAGAGCATCCAAAAAGAACCCTATAAATCCTCACTGAACTAAGGGCCAGGACTCACTCCCTGGGACTGCTGCATTGGAAATGGTTGTGAGTCCAATCTGGAGCTTGCAATAAAGACTCTTTTGTGAAATCTCTATGAACTTTTCCCCCATTTATGGGTGTCTGTCCCTTATACGGTTTTTGTTCCTACTACATAGTCCTGGCTGGTTCCCAAGTGCCTCTATGGGCTCCTGGTCTTATGCTTACCCAGCGGGGTTGATAGACACTTGAGCATAACCATGCTCTCAACAAGACTGGGGGACAGCCCACGTTTAAACTCACATCCTATGTCTCATGGGTGGCTTTTCACCCATCCCTTCCCAGAATCCTCTAGGCTGCCTCCTCGTTAACCTAGGGTCTCTTTCACCCCAGATCTAAACCCTGTGTTAGAGTCTGTAAACAAGTCAGGATGGCGCCTGGCAAAATGCCAGAGGGAGTGGTTTGTGAAGTAAGGCCAGCGAGCCATTAAGTGTGGAGATATCTTATTGGTTGACTGATGTATCTAGTTTATGCTAATTAAGATAAGCTGTGTGGAATGTATAAATACCGCTCCTGTCCTACAATAAATGGCTTCCACTCCTGCTGTATCAATCTACACAAGTTGTTCATCACTCCCCGGCTATTTTGCTGCAGCCGGAATGCAGCAACCCTGCAAACTTATCTGCTTGTGCAATCAGATCTGGTTTCAATATCCTTTGAATAATGACTCTTAATTGCCGCTTGAGGGCACTCTAGACCCCTATGCTATCAGGGATCTCTTCAACTATTCTGAGTGTTCTGGAAAATGGAAAGAGAAATCATATGCTCAGGCCTTCTCTTTTCCATGTCATAATCCCTCTCTCTCCAGCTCTTGCTCTACCACACAAGTCCTCTTAGCCCTCACCTCCCCTACACCTTCTTCCAAAGGGACAGAGAATTCTACCCAGGACTCTTCCTCCTTTGACCCAATGGGTGAGACACTCACCTTGCCACAGTTCTCCTTCTGATGAAGCTACCACAGCAACTGTCCCCTTGGCCCCTCCACCTTCTCTCCTCCTGCCACACGCTCACAGGCTGCCAATGCCCAACCCATATCTCTGTGTCTGATACACGAGGTGGCTGGGGTAGATGGTATAACCCGGACTCATGTGCCTTTCTCTTTGTCAGATCTTTCCGAGACAGAAAACTGGCTTGGGTTCATACTTCAAGCCCCACCACATATATCAAAGAGTTTCAATATCTGACTCAATCATATAATTTGACCTTCCATGATGTCCATTTGATCTTGTCTAACACCCTCTTGCCTGAGGACCATAGGCAATTTTGGGAGCAAGCTAGAAATTATACTGAAATACATTATACATCAGACCTCCCCTGCCCATCTGATTGACATTGAAGCAGTCCCTGACTGTGACCCCAACAGGGATTATAATTTTCCTGGAGGAATAACTAGTAGAAACCAATGCATTACTTGTCTCATGAAAGGACTTAGAAAGGCAGCCCATAAGGTTACCAATTATGAAACACTACAAGAAGAATTCCAAGATAATAATGAAAACACTTTAGCATTTTTAGATCACCTGACTAAGCCTTTATTACAATATATTAATCTGGACCCTGAGGCTCCAGATGTGAGACAACAACTAAGGACATAATTCTTCCCCCAGATTTTCCCTGATATTAAAGCCAAACTAAGGCATGTTGAGAGGAGGCCCCTAACTCCCCAAGTGAGGTTCTGGAAGTGACCTTTAAGGTGTATAATGAGGGGGATGAGAAGGCCTGAGAGCAGAGATATCACATGCTTGCTCAAGCCATCTATCTGGCCTCAGCATCTATGCTTGGTTCCACTGGCCCAAGTAAGTGTCCTTCGGGTCTGCTCAGACCCCATTTTAAATGTGGTCAGATGGGTCACTGGGCTCGTACATGTCCTAAGCCTTGTAAGACTCTAGGTCTTTGTCCTAAATGCCATCAACAGGGACACTGGGCCATTGACTGTCCCCAAGCCCATAGGAGCCCCCAGAATCCAGCCCTCCTGGTTCCTCTTTTCAATTCTTGGAGTGGCTGCAGAGGACTGACAAGACCCAGGTCCCCATCACCCAACCACTACCATCGCTCCATTGGAAACTCAGGGTAACACTGCGTATATCAGGTAGGCCCGTCTCCTTCCTCCTAGACACTGGGGCTACATATTCAGTTCTCAAGGTGTTTGGGGGGCCGACTACCAACTCTCATAGACACCTAGCCTTGTTTGTGCTTGTGGCTCTCTAATTTTTACTGGTTCCTTTTTGGTCTTTCCACAGTGCCTGTTCCCCTTCTGAGAAGGGACATCCTCATAAAGTTGGGGGCTATGCTCTCCTTCTCCCCTCATAGACGCTTCCATGCCGACTCACCTGCTGTTCCCCTGACCCTCATCTTGGGACTATCCCCTACTCAGTTGGCCAGTGCCTTCCCATTACCTGCTTCTGAGGTGGACGTTTCCAGTCCTCCTATCACCTCAAAACAGGAGCCCATTCACATCTGTCTCAAAACCTCCCCCATTTTCTGCCCAATCACAACACCTGCTCTCCCTCCCCTGCTGATGCTGTCCCTCTCTATGCAGAGCAGCCTTGATCACATTCTTCCATCAGCTTGGCTCTTTCATCCAGGTATTGGGCTGCTTTGGACCCTGGCCTGAGGGCTCAGGACAATGACCCCACACTTTCTTCCATTCACCTACGGCTCTTCTTTACCAAACACTGGATTCCCTTGGGGAAGTGACTTTGCTCTTCCTCAACCTTCCTTCTCACAAGTCTACTTCCTAGAGATGGCAGTGACAAGTCTCACTCTAGAGATGAAAGTTAACTTAGACCTTGGCCCAGCACCAAGATTCTCGATATTCCCATCCATTCCCCTTGGCGAGTTCACTCTCGAGTCTTGGTTCTCAGCTCCTCTGCAGAGCTCATGAAAGCCCTGGCCAGGCACCAAGACTCTCTTTGGCAAATCCTGGAACTACGGGACTAGCAGGTGAGGACTCCCATCTCTCAGTTGCAGGAAGGCTTCAGCTCCAGGGTGAGAAAATTTTGTGGTGGTGACCCCTTTTCACTCTGTCCTCTCTCTCACTCTGATTTGTCCTAGAGCTGGGGATGCCTCCATGTAGCCACTCCAGAAATCCAACTTTTCATGGACAACTCCCAGTCCAGAATCCCATCTGACTCACCTCTCGACTGCCCCCTCACCCATGTAGTTTCACTCCATTTGGCTCCTGAATAATACCACATTCCACTCAGTCATGGCCCTTTTATGACTTGGAAAATGACCACCTAATGGCACCTTAGGGTCCAATATTTTATGGAATCTTTAGAAAGCACTCAGGAAATGGATGGAAATCCCTTCTATGAAGGTTTCTCCTCTGTCCACTCTAAGCCTTCCCTGGCTCCTCTTGCTTCTGCGCCCAGCTTATACTTGCCACTAAAGCTCTGGATTCCTCCAGAGACCTTCCTTCTAGACAAACAAGGACCCAGAAGCATCCTCCCTTCTTCTATTGGCATTGAACCTTGTCAATCTCTGGGCAGCAATGTCCCTGGCCAAGGCCACACTGAAGCTAACATTGAAATACAAAGGACAGACTTGGCTGGCTGGATAAAAGACCTAAGACTTAAAAAAAGTGTCAATTTAACTTTTCCTTTGGCTACAATACAGAAGAAAACTTTCTCTCTCTCTCTCTCCATCTCCCTGACTCACATGCCATTTTCACCTTTATGTGGTTGAAAAGCAGTGGTTTGCTCTACATGTCCTTGGACACATGCTGGTTCCAACCTTTGCCCCGGGTCATTTATCTATTGAAGGGTCTTGACCCTACTGTTCAGAGATTGGCTCCTTGTGGCTGCAGCCTCTGGACTCAAACTAACTTTGCGGACCCCACTCAACATCCTGGCACCCCCTCATCTAAAGGAACTCCCCACCTACAAGGGCTTACATTCCTTACCCCCCTGTCGCCTTTAATATCCTCATTTTTTTCTGGTGGAAGATCCTACTCTTAGTTTCCACACCTGTTCACTTTTAAACACTGAGACTCCCATTTCCGCTCCTCAGGATTCTTCCACCTCTTTTCCTGCTAACCATTCATGCTTAGAAACTTTGGAAGAGCTTCTTCACCATCCCTCCCCCACACAGTAAGTCCCCTCACTCCAGGCAACATACACATGGTTCACAGATGGCTCCCCCTTAATTCAGGCGGGAATTCACGGGAAGGGTAGGCAATAGTCTCTCTAGCCTCAGTTGTGTAAGAGCCTCCACTCCCAATATCAGCAGGCTGAACTTGTTGCCCTCATCAGAGCCTTCAATTTGCAAAAAGAAAGCCTCCCTCAATGTTGATTGCCCCTTGAATTACATTTAGACTGAACCAAACTCCTTTCTTGGCTCTTCCTTTGTCACAGGCCCTCCAAAAAAAGCCACTCAACATCTCCCCTTTGAGCTTCTATATGGTCAGCCCACCTCCCTGCTCAGCTCATCACCCTCTGATTCTCCACTACCCCTTGTTCCGCATCTTTTCTGGCCCCTTCTTGCATACACTAGCATCCTTCTTTGGCAACACAGGGATGTTGTTCTGGCAAAGCCAATTCTTCCTCTTCTCTTTCTCCCACTCTGTCTCCTGGTGACCTGGTACTTTTACCACCCCCAATAAGCTCCTCTCCTCCTCTAAATTCTCTGCAAAATGGACTGGACCCTATTGGGTCATTCTTAACCCTTGCTTGGTGGCCCACCTTGAGGGCATCCCATATCGATTTCCTAACCCCCATTTATAACAGTCCTCTCTGCCCTCTTATACACTGAGACCCACAGGCCCTCTCAACTGTGTCTCTCCAAAGTAAAAACCCCAATCTTCCTTTGGTCTCTGAGGACCATGAGGACACTGCAGAACCATGAGTGCCATCTTCCCTTTTTTCATTTTTGCCCTCCTCCCTCACTCTGCACTCACCTCCCTGGGGGGCTACCACCAGGGACTAACATTCCAGTTTCCAGGAGACTTACAGCAACTTGCTCAAACCATACTAGCCATACACTGGCAGCTTGATTCTTTAGCTGCTGTGGCTCTGCAGAATCCAAGAGGCCTTGACCATTTTATGGCCAAGAAAGGTGGATTTATCTGAACCTACAAGAGGAATGCTACTAACATGTCAATCAATCTGGTATAGTAAAGGACAAGTAAAACAACTCCAATAAGACCATGAACACAGAAAAACACAGCTCTCCTCTGCTGAATGAATACTAATCCCTCACCAAAACTGGGCCACCTGGGACAGCATTCCACTACCACTGAACCTCCCTCATTGTCCCAATGATTCAAACACTGCCCTTTCCCAGCAGTAAGCAGTTAGAGAAGATTGACCTACATTCCTCTTCCCTAAGGGGCCCAACAAAAAAAAAAAAAGAGGGAATTTAAGGTCCTTGCTGACTACCTGGATGGCCATCTTAACTGACAGCTGCCATCTTAGGAAAAAAGCTTCACTTTCCCACCCAAGGGTGTTTCTGAGATAGGCTCACCACCCCCTCATACCAACCTGACCCTTAACCACCAGCATTGGGACCCACTCAGCTCTGATTCCTGAGCCTCCCCCATAAAAGATCCACAACTCAAGCCTGTTTTGCCCTCTCTCCAGAGAAATGGACTTTCCTTGTCAAGTCTGAAAAATAAACTGCCTTATGTATTTCTGCCTGGTCTCCATCTTTTACTTCTAACTTACACTTCAATCTCTTCCATTAGGTTGTATTTACTGAATTCAAAAAGACTAGAAACATGGTTCAGTGGTTAACTGTCCCTGGGTTCATGCCTGGTGCCAAAAAAAAAAAAAAAGAAAAAGAAAAAAGAAAAAAGTGTCTTGTGGCTGGGGATGTGGCTCAAGCGGTAGCATGCTCACCTGGCATGCATGGGGCGCTGGGTTTGATCCTCAGCACCACATAAAAATAGAATAAAGATGTTGTGTCCACCGAAAACTAAAAAATAAAAATTAAAATTCTCTCTCTCTCTCTCTCTCTCTCTCTCTCTCTCTCTCTCTCTCTCTCAAAAATAGTGACTTGTGTTATCTTCTTTTACTGAATAAAATTTGGGGTGGGTGTTTAAAAAAAAGTGGTTGTAGTTGACACCATGGCACACACCTGTAATTCTGCCAACTCAGGAGTTGAGGCAGGAGGATTGCAAGCTTAAGGACAATTTGGGCAAGTTAGTGAGACTTTTTCTTATAATGAAAACATAAAGGACTGGGTATGTGCTCAGTGATCAAACAACCCTGCATTAAATCCCCAGTACCTCCACAAAAGAGGGGGTTGGGAATGTGTAACAGGGCTTCGCTTGATGCTCTTTTATTATTGTTATGCTCCAGTTCGGGACCCCCAAAAGACCACCAGAGACTGAGATCGATGTAAGCAGCAAAGAGGCATTTATTGCGAGCTAGCTGGGTCCTCTGCGCACACAGGAATCGGTGACACTGAGAGGCTCTGAGCCCAGGGTTTAAGCAGTTTTATACACTCTTGGGGGAAGGCAAAGACTTCACATACATCATAGTAGCTCTTAGCAAATTATCACACGCCATGGGAAAATCATAAAACAATTCTACAACAGGATTAGCACATTCACTGGTGGGAACAAGTTGGGTAGGGGTGATTGGTGAGTACAAGAGGGGGATTCTTTTGAACTGATTGCTTTAAGCCATGAGGGGAGTATGTGCTGAACTACATGGTTTCCCAACATGTTATCAATCACCATAAACTACTGGGAGGGTCATCTGGCATCCCAGGTATTTTCCCTGTATCATGCTGATTGGTGGTTGCTAGGGGGTTGCTATGAGTCCTCATGTAGCCTGAGTCAGGAACACCTGGCACTCCAGATCTCTCCTGTTATTTGTAGATAAACAACTCAGCAGGGTGGTTATATGCCTAGGAGTGCTCTGTGGGTTTTTCCAAGGACAATGGTCATGCCCCCTTTCTTGGACAGGCTTTGCTCTGAGGTAGAGGCTGGTTTCTCAAAAATGGAGTCACATCAGTTCCTCACTATATCCCTTGTGCCTTGAAACTTACATTCCCCCCCCCCCCAAAACCATCTCCCTAACCTTCTCCTCCCTGAACTTCCTTTCCCTGATCTTCTCCTTCCTGGTTTCTCCTCTCTAATCTCATTTTCTCTGAAACACCTCTTTAAAAACAACCTGTTCCTGCTGATGGGCAGATCACAGCCTTTGGGACAGGTGTCCTCTGTGCTCCTCCTTTGCTAGCAAAGTAATAAATATTCTTTTTCCTTTTTATGAAAACTGTGTCCTGGTTATTGGATTGACACTGGGGACACCGACCTTTTACTACCCTTGTATAGAGCCCCTGGGTTCAATCTTCAATACTAAAAATAAATAAATAATCGGGCAAGCAAGCAGGATCAGCATACCTATCAATAGGCCATTGGCGATTATTTCTTTTATAGTCCCCATGCTTGCCTTCCTGATTTTAAAGGGTTTTAAACACCTTACTACAACCACACACACTCCAAACTGTTGCCATCAGTTTCAGACAACTCAAGGAAACCAACACTTGTTGTGTTCTTGCTGAGGATGTCTATGAGCCATGAACTCCTGTGTACTTACAGGTGGAGATAATTGTGAAAGTTTTCCATCAACATGACACGACTCCATGTCAAAGTCTGACAAAACAGGGCTGGGGGAAGGTGCTAGGAAGAGGGCATCTTGAACTACCCAAGTAGCTTGGATTACAGGGGCATGTCACCAAACCAGCTACTACACTATATTTTTAATAGACTGAAGTTTTCTGATCTATTTCTTTCCCTGGATTTCACTCCACAGTGGCACACTCTCATATGTACAGGATACACATGACAATCGAGCCTCATCTCAGAATTAGCATTTTCCATCTCTTATTTCCAAATGCTCTCAAATACTATATGTGGCTTTTAGCATGGCTTACATTTAATCTGAGCATGGTGGTACCTGCCTATAATCCAGCTTTTCAAGAGGCTGAAACCAGAGGATCATGAGGTTGAGGCTAGTCTGGAAAACTTAGTGAGATCCTGTCTCAAAATAAAATATGGCTAGGAGCCAAATGTGGTGGCAAGTGTCTGTAATCCCAGTGGCTTCAGAGGCTATGGCAGAAGGATAATGAGTTCAAAGCCAGGCTCAGCAATTTACCATGGCCCTAAGTAACTTAGTGAGAACCTGCCTCAATAAAAAATAAAAAGAAGTGGGGATGTGGCTCAGTGCTTAAACACCCCTGAGTTCAATGCCCAGTATGAAGAAAGAAGGAGATGAAGAATGGGGAGGAGAAAGAGGGGCAAAAAGACATTAAGGAGGAGGAGGAAGAGAAGAAGGGACAGAAAAATAAAGCAGCTAAGGGAAAATGGACAACCCAGACCTGAGGCAGAGTCCACCCATGAGCTGACCATTCCCTCTACTGGAACCCAGCAGTAGAAAATTGCTTGGGGGAGAGGGGATGCATTGGACAAGCCTGCCCCCTAGTGGCTAATTTACAGGTGGGTCTGGCTTCAGATTTCATTTTTCTCTGTTTGGTGCTGACTCTGGAGAGTACACTTGAAAATTAATTCAAAACTAGATCTTCCCCATCCCAGGAAGTGATTTTCTGTTTGTTTCTTTTTGTTATTGGTCACAGTGGGTGGGGGAAGAAGCACTGTTGGTGCCCCTGGGTAGTGTCCTGATGCTTGGAGAGCTTGAACTTGAATGCAAACTGATGTTGGCCTTTGCATCTTTTAGGGCTCACCTTCAGGTCTCTTTCAGCCAGATGTGAAGGTGCTGGCCCCAAGGCCTTGGTTTCTGCACCTGAGATAGGGGAATCTTGAAGGTCGCTGGGTAGATGAAACTGGAAAACTGGATCCTAGTTGCTGGTGAATCTAGTTTTCCTGCTGGGTTTTGCTTTTCCTGGACTAGGGATCCTGTGACTCCTGCTGCAGGCAGAGCCTGGCCTCATGTCATCTCGGGGAACCCAGGGCCTCAACTCCTCATCTGCCTTAATGGCCAGTCTTGCTACCCTTGTCACTACAGAAATATCCCTGAACCAATAGAAGCTTTACTCCTCTATGTAGTGCAAATCATCAGCCTCCAGTCAAGTTGCCCAGGGTGCCAAGGCACTCAAGTGCAAGCCAGTCTTCCCCACCTGGTGCCACTGAGTCCTCTGATAGTGTCCCTATTTCTTGTTAATTCACTCTGGGGAACTTGGTCCTCTCAACAGCCTTCTGGAAATGAAAACGACCTCAGGCCATGTTGAAACATGATGCAAGCCTGCCAACTGCCTCTTGGCAAGCTTTGCCCTGGGGGCACCTCTCCAGCCCCACCTCCCTGCTCTCCCTAGTTCAAGGTGATGAGTTGCCATTACCCCAGCTAAAACCAGTCTAGTCAGAGGACCTTAGCATTCAGAGTCCAGTCTCTATAAGCTCTTTGAGAAGTTGGGGAGAAGTGTACATGGGTCAAAGGCATGTGTCCCAGTCATGGTTTGGGTATGAGGTGTCCTCTAAAAGCTGTTGTATTAAGAAGGGTTACTCACCCTTTATGTGAGAAGGACAGTTTCACTGAGAAAGCCAATGTCACTGAGAAAGCCCTGAGGCCCCTTTAAGTCACCAACCCCCACTGGCAACTTCAGTGTTTAGTAGCAGAGGATTTGCAGCCTCTCCCAGCCTGGGCAGAGGATTTAGGAGTTTCTAGGTGCTTTCTATTGCCCACCCCTCCTAGGCGAGATGCCTTGGTCCCCTAAACTTTAGCATGCCTGAAAAGCCACCAAGGAAATCATTCATCAAAGATTCCTGGGTCCCACTCTCACAGACTCAGGGTCGGAGACCGAGAATTCGAGTGTCCAGCAGCTCCCAGGTGCTCAGTGCTGTCAGCATTGATGGCTCCCCTGATGGCACTGCCCTGTCTGCTCTTGGGGCCCCACTTCCTTCTAGGTGGGCAGTGCAGGACCGCCTCATCACAAGCTCTTTTTGTGCTGTCGTTATTTCTGGAACAAGACCTTAGAAGGGCCCTGGATCCCTTGGACTAGGGCAGTGTGGAAAAAGTTGGAGAAGCTGGCGGGGCGGGGGAGGGGTTGGAGCAAACCAGGTGGAAAGTGGGGAAGTGCCCTTCTGTCCAGATGGGGAAGCTCTAAGTCCTTGCAGGAGGCAGAGACTTCCTCAGCGCCCCAAAAGCCAGCCTTTAACTTCAGAACGCCTAGGTCTGCAGGTAGAGCTGGTGGGGAACCCAAGGGCCACACCACAGATAGCGCACCTGGGAGGAAAGCTACCTGCAAGGACTCGCATCTGTTCCCACTGTGCTTTGGGTGTTCCCCTCAAGTCCTTGCTCACTTTGCTTGATTAGAAAAAAAAAATTACATAAGATTTACTTACAATTTTAGGGGCCATTAGCAAAAATCAAACGTTTTGGAGTCAGAAGTCCTGGTAGCCCTTCCCTTGCCTCCACGAGGTTGGGAGTAACCATGTAGGAAATGGTGGAAAGGCTGGGGCCTTCTCCGAGTCTGTTTCTTCATGATTGATGGGTCAGTAATGCACAGGGCTGTTCATGCGGATGGAACGATAGAATATGTGCGCAAGGTAGCCCCAGCACACCATGCCGCTGCTATGTAGCCTCTAGCCAAAAGAAAATGATTCAAATAATTTAGGCTTTTTTTTTCCCCACCGTGGAATTCTCTTCCTTCCTGCATTTTTTTTTTATTTTTATTTTTTTATTTTATGGAGCCAAACCTGGCCTTCCTCAACCGTATTCCTGCTCAATGTCCCTGGTACAATATTGGCACATCCATATGAATTCTTTAAGTAAATGGATAGAAACTTGAGAATTCAAGGGATGAACTCTTTGGTTTCCTGCTGTCAACAATTTCCGAAGTGGCATATCCCAGTAAATCAGTAACTCTCCTGTATCCTCAGGGGACACTTTAAGACCCCAGTGGATGCTTGAAACCACAGATAGTAGAAACCCCGAGTTCTTTCCTGCACATACATACCCATGAGGAAGTGTGATTCATACATTAGTCACCATAAGAAAACAACGATAACCAAAAATAGAACAATTTATTACAGTATATAAGTATGTAAAAATGCACTGTAATAAAAAAAAAAAAACTTTAAAACTTAAAAAAACAGCTGCTGTATTAATGCAAGAGGAGAAATGATCAAAACAAGAGAGTTGTAATCTAATCAGTGGATTAATCCATCCAATGGATTAATTAGTCATTTTCCAAGCACACTCAAGTATTTTCCAAGTATATTCTGATAATTAGCATTTCTCCCTCATATTTAACAATACAAATAAAATCAAAACAGAACCATGATATTGTCAACCACAAATAAGAAAACTAACAGCTAGACATTGGTTCAAAGGAAATTCCAGAGGCAAATAGAATTTATCTTTATAAGATAAATTATAGTTTTCTGTATGGGATGGATAGTGATGAACCCAGCCTGATTCCATCTTAAGATCGAGAACCATCTTGTCACAAAGCCATGAAAAGTTCATTTCTGTTTTACTATAAATTACTGTAATTTCTAAACTTGTTTGCAATTCCTGCCTGTGCCTTGATATCACCCATGCCTGGCTTTCCCTGACCAGATAACAACCTTCTCTGAAACCTCAGTGGTGCCACATAAATTCTAATATTGGGATTTAAATTTACTCCCTACTTTGAAATATCATGCCATGTATATCATTAACCTAATATCTGCCTTTGTGTTATACTTGTCAAAATCCTGTTAGCTATAAGTTCTCAAGAATCCCCTTTGCAACTTTTTGTGATATAAAACCTTGTTCCTGTAGTGCTGAAGGGCTGGTCATTAGCCTGTGTTTGGAGGGACAGCCACTGATCAGTCTCATCATGTACGTAAACACAAACTTGCTTTCATTTAATTTAAAATTGGTTTTGGTGGTCTTTTCTTTGCATCAGTGTTCAAAAATAGATGCTTAGGGTATATTTGTAGAGGAACTCAATCATGCTTAATTGGAGATGATATATGGGGTTTACTTTATCAAATTCATAGAAATTTTTTTGTTTGTATCTAACTTAAACTGTTATAGTTCAAGCTTTGTCCCAGGGTTTCATAAACTGACTTCCAGACCACTCATGTATAATCAAATCAAGCCTTTATTGAAGCACACTGGTGGCGGCTGACCAGAACATAAAGCTGTTCCCCTGATCAGCCCTGAACAATTGCAAGGGCACTCCTTATAAGCCTGAGAACCTCAAAAGGGATGTTCAGGGGGTCTAGCCAATGCAAGCAAGCCAGGTTACAGAAGCAGGACAGTGCAGTCAGGCGGAGGGAAGCCTAAACAATCACAGTTAGCTCAGTAACCCCGGTTACAGAAACAGAGGCCTGTTACCCTAGTTACAGAAACAATGCCCCATTAGGTAGTTCTGTGTTCTTAAAGGTTTCTTTAGCAAAAGGAAAAGAACATCTTGCCCCAGTCATGACTCTTACTTGGCATGGTTGTTTTACAGGTTGAAGTCATAAAACAAAATGGAGTAACATTTGCTCCTATTATCACATTCCCCACTGGTTTTAGTAGGTTTGATGTGAATCTTGCACATCATTAGGCCTCAGTTTTTGTTCCCTCCTTCTGTGTCTAAGGGACTATACTGGGCTCCCAAGAGCATAAGTCTGACCTCACCTACATTCTTGTGTATATGGTTTAGGAGGGTTTTTAAGAGGCAAGGTCCTACAGTAATACCAATCAGGAAAAGGACTAGGGGCCCAACTATGGCTGAAATGATGTTAGTCAACCAAGGGGACCATGAGAATAGGTTTTTGGAACCAATTGTCTGAAGTTTAAATTTATATCTATTTGATATATATCCTGTGATAAGAACTGCAGTTTCTAAAGCAGTAGATCCAGCTATTCCCAAACCAGCCAGGAGGGGAACTAAAATGGGGGCAGCCACTCTATGTTGATAAATCAGTGGGGCCTGGCCTTTTAATAAGTCCAGGTGTTCTTTTCCTTTTACTCCACCAAAATAGTAGGTTACATAGTTCAGAGTTATTGACAGTTTGGAGATTTAGTCAAGGAGTTCAAAGTGGGACCCAGGAAGCACAATTTTTGGTGAACAGGGAGTTGTCCCACTTATAAGGTGGGTTGTGGAAGCAAATGTCTCTTTATGGGTGATTACCCAGGGTGTTCTTGGGAGCAGTTTCCCAGGTACATCTTCCTGAGCTAGACATATCGACGAACATCTATGTTGACCATAATTTTTCCTCTAATATTAGGGACCTCCAACTGCCATAAGGGAAAATTGTGATGACCGTTCTTGCTACTTCCAGCTGAAAGGAGGGCAAAGTGCAGTGGGCAAGCAGTTTGGAGTCCCTTTTTAGAAACTGAGTGGGTCAAGGAGTCCATGGTAAAAATCTGGCTCAGGAAGAACAGGATGTAAATTCACCTGGGGTGGGCACTTCTATGAGAGAAACAAAAAGATATGAGTGCTGAAATAAGATTAATACAAATAGCAGATGTAGCATCTGGAACCTGTCCATGAATATCATGAAAATGACAGAAATTAATAATTGTTTACCAGGAGGCAGAAGACCTGAGAAAATGTCCCCATACCAAGGCCTAACAAAGCCTAATAAGGCACTTTATTAGGGAATATTGTCAGAATTATCAAGAATGTAGACACAAAATTTAGTTAAATTAGTTAATGTAATCTGGTTTTTGTAAAAATACCTTTTTGGCATGACCTCTGTGTTCAGTAAAGATCCTTTTGTTACTTAGGGCTAGATAATTATATTAATAAACATTGATTACATCTACCTGTGTTGGAAGTTAGGAAGATCTGTAGGACTTAAACTGACTAAAAACTTCTGGTAGTTTTTTTTTTTTTTTATTGATAGTTATCAGGCATTTTTGCCTAAGAATTTCTCTGTTGTTGCCTTCAGTCTTACTTATTTTGAGGGGTGCTAACACTAGTGTACATTTTAAGTTACATTAAAATAACTGTTGTTTCTTTTTAAATGTCCAGAAATGGCTGTGCTTTGGTTTTAGCTGTTTTTGCTGGGTGTTTCAGACCAAGCAGGTCAAATTGACCTTGTTTTTATCTATTGGTAAGGGTCAGCTGAGTTTCCTTGGAGGACATTCTTGGGGAACTTGTGAGCAGAATTTTAGCTCTGTTAGTGTCATCTGCATTAGGATGAGTCAAGGTCTTGCTGACCATATGGCTTCCCTTGGAAGCATCAGGCATGTCTCCTTTTTAAATGACCCTCCTCTTTTGCAGCATGTACACACTTTGTCTTTCTGTTCTCCAGGTGTCTCATTAATCTCCCTTATGGGGAGGTTTTGTGGCCCAGAGTTCCAAAGCTTTTCCCTTTGTCCTGGGTTAAGGCTGACTCAGAGGGCTAGAACCAAATATTGTTGTTGTTGTGTTTTTTTGGCCCCTTTATTTTAAGCTTAATATTTAAATTGGGCCTTAAACATCCAGCAAGTCAGTTTTACCAGTTTTAAAGCAAGAATGCTGGGCTTTAACTTTAATGTTTATAACTTTACAGTTAATTTTTACATAACACAATATCATTGTTTTATTTATTAATTTATGTAATGCTGAACATCTGCCTGATGGCAGAAGTTGACACCTTAGCATCTACTGTATGATCAAATCACTGTACACCAACAAGGCAGCTTGCAGACATAGAGACCCCATTAGATTTTGGCTATAAAACTCTCTCTTGCCAGATCTTCCACTTTTGCTCTCTCCTTTTTCTCTCACTTCCCCTGTCTCTCATTCTCCTTCTCACTTTTTTCCCTCTCTCTTTTTCCTTCTCTCTCTCTCTCTCTCTCTCTCTCTCTCTTGCTTTTCTCTCTTGCACTTTCTTGTCTCTCTCTTTGCATCTCTCTCTCTCTCTCTCTCTCTCTCTCTCTCTCTCTCTCTCTCCCACTGTCTCTCTCTCCCCCTCTGTCTCTCTTTGTGTTAATCAGAAATTGTCACAGTAAAGGTCTCTTGGTTGCTCTGAGTGTAGTGGTCACATTTTTTTAGTTATAATGAAAATACAAAGTGAAATTAACAATAGTAAAAACATATTTAGCTCGTATATAATTTTGAACCTTGCCTGAGTTATACATCTATTTTTTATTTGAGATCACAGTAATCTTTCCAATAAAATTGATCTTTGAATATAACTTTAAATTAACTGAAATCTGCCCTACTTTAAAGTTATTCTGACTTGTTGTAAGGTAGAAAGCAGAGCCTTGTCTCAGTTAAGGCAGGGTTCTTCACAATTTTAGGTAAAATGTTTTAGTTCTAAAGTTGATCTTTGTCTCTCTTTTTAGATATCATTTTATAAAGTTTACATAAATTGTTTTCTGACTCTGTATGAATGTTAGTAGTACAATATGACATACATCTAAAACATTAATTAAGGAAAGGCTGAGAGCCCTTAACATTTTTTTTTATGTGGAAATGTAGCAGAATATTTTATAATAGTTAACCTTTAAATAGATTAGTCTCTCATTACTTTTTAAAATATCTTTAAATTTTTATATCTCAATGTAAAAGATAACATAAGGTTTGGTTACAAAACATCAAATAATATAAATCCCCAATAAAATTTATTATCTTTATAAGTTTAAATTACCGTTACAGACAATTTTAGTTTGGAGAATACCACCTTGATAAAATGTTTCTTTAAATCTTTTACCTTAAAGACTTCTATACCTGAAAGATACGAACACATTTGATCTGTAAACAAGAGTAATATATCACACTTTTATTGATGTTTTTATATTAACCAAGGTTAGCTTTTAAAGGAAAATCTAGACTATGTAATGTAGGACAATACTTTAAAGTAACAGTTGCTGTTTAGCCACAGATGTAAAAACCTTAATTTTTCCAAGATTAGTTGTTCTAGTGGATAAAAGTTAACAGACACAATGTAATTGATATTTTTAGAAGTTTTTGTCATTTTAACATATAAATATATCAGTACATTATTATTTGTCCTTCTTGAAAAACCTTGAATAGTTTTAACTATTTGTATTACATATATAACCAACTTAGTTACATATAAACATTTTAATATTTGTCTTTTATTTATAGACCTTTATATTACTTAATTAGACTCTTTTGTTGTTTACTTAGATGTAATTATACTTTATCACATAAAGACTTTTTACCTGGAAACCTTTTGTAATTAAATATATTTTTATATTTAGAACATTTTAATGATTTTCTTAACCCATTGATCCTTTATTTAACCTTGAAATAACCCTTATAAATTTCTGAATTTAGATAAATTAATTCCTTTTAATAATATGAAATATTTGTTACTTACAGTACTTTAATTGAAATACAATTGAAGCATCTTGACTCTTTGTATGTAGAATTATACCTGTTGGGACTTTGTAATTTATAGTAACTTTGCTTTTATAATAACACAAAATAATTTTAAACTTTCTTTTTAGTTTACCAATTTATGAAAACACCAATATTGTTTAAATATTTTACCTTATGGAATTTAAGGAGTTAAGAGTACTTGATATTATATTTAACAGTTAGCATTTTAACTTTGTACCAATTAGATGTCTTTAAAAAACACATCCATGATTAATTTTGTATACATTTAGATAAAATTTATGTATCTTTTTTGAAAACAAGTTATCAGACAAGTGCATTGAATAGTATTAGTAATCTCTTTTTTCTGTTGAATAAAAATCCTAGAGACAATGGATATCAGACACTTTATAGACATTAACATTTTAATAGCTGTTTACCCATGTAGAAACAAAACTGTGTATTAGTAACTTTAAAGACAGTTGTAATTTTATCTATTTTCCCAATTTGAATTGAACCTTTTAAATCATATTAACCAAAAGTATTTGGATACATTTTTTAAAATTTTAATTTATGAGCTCATTTGTACCAAATATATTTAGACATGGCAATAAACGTAGACAGACAGTACACCGGTGCACCCACACAAAGCAAATAGACAAACAAAAGCCTTGTAGCTTATTATTATTTTTTTTTTAAAACCTATTAGATTGAGAGTTAACCCTTATAAATTGGCCTTGGAATAAAGCAGAGTGTAATCAGAAAAACATATTAACCTAGGCATATTGGATCAAAATTATGAGTTTAACAAATATAGAATTGTAAAAGTTTTCTGACCTTTTTCCTGAGGTGGTCCTGTTCATGAAAGCTGAAAAGAGTTGAGGGAACATAGACAAATGAAGGGGGTTTATTTCTCCCTGGAGGAACTTCCCAATGATGCAGCTTTATTGGTCTCCTTGGGAGAATCCCCCAGGTTGGGATCCCATTTTAAACTGTTTTTTCTGGTTTCTTGGATAGCAGCCACCAACTTATTTAGCCTGAAATTGAAAAATCTTCAGACCATTTTTTAATAGTTGGGAGTTATGCATGCTTGCAAATACTGAGAGACAAAAGCCAAATTTTCTAGACAAAATTATGCTTTTTATTATACAATTTAGGAATAATAAATAATAATTTTATAAAACACTTTAACTTTAATCTGTCCTCTATAGGAACTGACATGATTTACCCAGTTGGCCACCTGGCCAAGTTCCTAAATGAAGGCAATCTCTAGAATGCCTTTTTTTTTAACCTTTAGCTTTTACTTTTGACAATTCTTTTTGTTCTGTTGGCAGTATTTTACATTTTAATGCAAACTGTAGTGAGCACAGTTAAAACCATTTTAACCATTTTTTTTTCCATTAAAAACAAACTGAGGTAGATATTAACACAGAACACAAAGGGAATAAACAAAAACAAACCAACAGACAAAGTCCTGAAAATTGTTGAGAAAACAAGTTAAAGGAGTCCAGGTAGAGATCTCTGTAGCGCTTCCTTGTCTCTGATGTCAGTGGAGCCAAGGAATCCTGGTGAAAGAAGAGCAGTTATGAGAACAAGAAAAGGACCCCACACACAACACTCAGACAGATAAACACAAGACAAACGGCTGGTGAACAGACACTGGACAAATGACAAACAGCAAGAAGATGCTGGAGAAATGAAAAACAGCAGAACGGACACAGGACAAGCAACAATCGCTGAGATCACACAGGGAGGCCTCTAATGGGGCAGAGACCCTGCAAACAGAACAAACGGCCAGCAAACTGACACTGGACAAATGACCAACAGCAGAAGACACTGGAGAAATGACAAACAGCAGAACAGACACTGGACAAGCAACGATTGATGAGGTCACACAGGGAGACTTCTAATGGGGCAGAGACCACATCTCGTCCTGCCCCCAGACAGATGAGGCCTCCCAGGGAGGCCTCCAGTGGGCCCCACATACAGACAGATGAGGTCACACAGGGAGACCTCCAGGGAGACAGTGACAATGTCTCGTCCTGTCCCGGGGAAGGTGTAAGCGACTGTGTCCAATCTGATCTTTTCCCCCAGAGTCGACTCCCCAGAACTGACAGCTGGCAGGAGGCTTTTCAGAGCATCTTAGGATGGATTGGAATCGTCCTCGGAGTGAGGCTGAGGAATGTCTCTCAGGAGCTCCCCTCTACTCCAGGGCCGAGGTCCAAAGGCCCATCATTGTTGGCAAATTTGGTGTGAGGGTAAGGAAGAAATGGATCCAGGGTGAGCCACCAAATGTTATAGTTCAAGCTTTGTCCCAGAGTTTCATAAACTGACTTCCAGACCACTCATGTATAATCAAATCAAGCCTTTATTGAAGCACACAGGTGGCGGCTGACCAGAACATAGAGCTGTTCCCCTGATCAGCCCCGAACAATTGCAAGGGCACTCCTTATAAGCCTGAAAACCGCAAAAGGGATGTTGGGGGGGGGGTCTAGCCAATGCAAGCAAGCCAGGTTACAGATGTAGGACAGTGCAGTCAAGCGGAGGGAAGCCTAAACAATCACAGCCCAGTCACCCCAGTTACAAAAACAGAGCCCCCTTACCCTAGTTACAGAAACAATGCCCCATTAGGTAGTTCTGTGTTCTTAAAGGTTTCTTTAGCAAAAGGAAAAGAACATCTTGCCCCAGTCATGACTCTTTTACTTGGCATGGTTGTTTTACAGGATGAAGTCATAAAACAAAATGGAGTCGCATTTGCTCCTACTATCACAAA